>NW_026267194.1:1231598-1234947 GCF_000697945.3 Frankliniella occidentalis
CCCATTGCCCTCTTCTCTTTCTTCGCTCTTCTCTTCTGAGGCCCAGCATGCAGCACTTTGATGCCATGAGCTCCATGCCGCAGGACCTGAGGGAATTAATATTCTCAGTGTCCTACCGAGGGGGACTGAACAAAATTTATTGCTGCCAAAACTAACCGGAGACGGCTTACACCGGGTCGTCCACACTCTCCTCGTTGTCGTCGTCGTCGTCCTCTGCTCGGTTGGCACATGAATGCCCCTGGCAGAAGCCGCAGATAGAGCTGCAGCGCAGGCCTGACTTGAGGCACTCGCACCGTTGAGTGTCACACATGCCTCTGCAGCCGCATGCGATCAGCTTCAGCAGCTCGGGTGGTGCGACCTCCTGAGTGCTCCATACTGCTCTTAAGTATCCAGATACACGTTTGAACCCCCATGCAGTTGGATCCAAGTCTTGTCCCCACCATGCCTGGACTTGGAAGTATACACGATAGAAAAATTGCCTGGCTGCTGATTTAGTTGGAGGCAAAGCAGCGAGAGTGAAGCGAGTTGTCAGAGCCTGTTTCGAAATTATTCTCGTGTACAAGTGGAATCTGTACTCATTAAGACACTTAAACCTTGCAGGTGCTCCATACAACAGGAGCATAAACGCCTCCCCAACTTCTGCGACAGCGTCGTGGGTTGAATCCGCTTGGTTGAACACTTCCAGCCGTGTCTTAAATGCAGAGGTACTCTTTACTAATTTTGAAAGTGCATGTTTCTTTCCCTTTCCATATGGTGCTGAAGTTGTGTCACAGCCGGATGCAGCGTGGAGAAATAGAAGGTGGGCAGCAGCTTCTCCGAGCTTCTGGCGAAGAGTTTGAGAGCTAAACACCTGATTTTTGGTCGCCCCTTTTCCTGGCTTTAGAAAATGCAAACTTGTGTCATCAGGTGTTAAAGCTATGACTAAAACCAGCAAATCAGTATCTTCGCCGACAACCACGTGGTTAGTACGGGGGTTTGACTGTGCCCTCTTGATGGCCGTGGAAACAATTACTCGGTCTGCATCACCAGGGGCCTCAACAACTTGAATGTGCGCCTCGCGCAGGTTTGCAGCTAGCAATTTGACAAAGTTTCTCTTATTTTCGACGTTGGCGAGAAATTTTGTTTTTGGTATTGTCAGCAAAGTGGTATTTTCAACAACAACATCTGGTGACTGGACAGCCCCTTTTCTTCTTAAATGCTCGTCGTCTTTCGTCGATTCACCTTCATAACCGTCGAAAACTACCACCGGTGACGAGTAGTAGTGGCGTTTGACAAATGCAATGTAACCGGCAGAAATTTCAGCAAAATCTGTTGGACACGACCAAACGACCTTGTGAAGGAGATAGCCGCCATCTATGGTGTACTTCGGGTTTGAGGGCAACTGAAGGCCTGCGGCGCTGTACTCCGACAATGCAGGGACAAGCATGGCTTTGGTGCCCTTTCTCGAGAAACCCATACTGTCAAACAAAGACAAGGGAGTCGGGGCGAGCTCGAACGAAAAATAATTCCTCAAGTCAGGTTCATCTTTCACCACGCAGATAATTCGATGAAATAATTGCATCGAATCTATCATAACGACATCCCTTTCACCTAATTTCACGGACTTCCCTGTGCTCCCAAGGGATGTCACCTTATCTTTTCTTCTGAGATGCAGATCTTCAAACGACTTCCCGACCATTTCGCTAATGCATTTTCGGCCGATCTCCGCGCGATCACAGTTTACGTCCTCGCTGCCTACAATGCCATTTGCTAAGGATACTAATAAATTTGCTGGCCTCGTGAATGGAGAGTGGCTACGCAACCATAGAACCATTTTTGACAGATGAGCAGAGTCGGTCTTCCTTCGGCTGTCCCTCATTTCCACGTGTTGTTCACTGGATCCCGTTGACAGGCCGCAGAAATCTTGTAGTGCCATGATGTGCTCCACTGAGCCATGCAGCGAATGGAGCCATTTTGCAACAATAGTTTCGGAAAATCCACGACTCGTCAGACCACCTGTTGCCTTAAAAGCCTTCATCAACCACTGTTCAATCGTCATGTCTCCAGACATCCCCTCCCAAAACTTGACAACTTTCTTTACTCGGCGAATTGCAAAGTAGCCTGAAGTAGTGAAAATTTCAAATTCCCTCCCGTCCATTTTCTTCTCAAGCTGTAGCATGTCTTGAAGGTGCATGCGCGTGGCCTTGGCGTAATTAAGATGACCGGCTGCGTGAAAGAAGGGCAGCATTGCTTCATAGGTGGCCAACTGTAGATTCCAGTTCCCGGAGCGTTCCGACCTAAGGTAATCACACATGATTTCAACCATGCGGATGTATTGCACCCATAGTTTTCCCGTCCGACTCTCGTCAGCCCTATTCTGCAAAAACTGCTCAATTAGCTCAGAAACTTCCGCCACCCCACGGTCCTCGGCTACTTGCTCGAGAGTCACCTTGTTTTGAAGGACATTGTTGAAAACGCTTTGCATGTGCGTCATGTGTCTCAAAGGAACGTCTTCTGCCTCCAAAACGACTGTTATAAGGGCGAGCCGCGTGAGGATGTGTGCCCGCAAAGCCCTTGAATAAGCGTGGCCACCAAGCATTTTAGGAATGGAGTTCTCGGCATAAACAGTTTGCCACAACTCTTCTAGTCCGCTGCCATTCATAATGTGACCAGCCGCGCCCATGAACGACATAAGGGTGTGGAAACCCCCTAATCTCGGTATGATATTCGGCAGACATTCATCGGCGATGCTTTTGGCTTTCACGTACAGTGGGAGGTCAAAGGTCACAATGCAATGCTTTTGATTATGATCCTCGCATTTTTGTGAAGCAACTCGCAGACAAGAGTATATTGTTGACGGGTTTGAGGGGCTTAAATTTACAAAAGGAAGTGCTTGGATGTCTGAGGCTGCAAAATCAGTGCGAAGTTTAGTTGCATTACTCATGAATCCATGCCAACCAGGGACGTTCTTTTTTAGCCACGAACCGCAGAGCCACACAGCATCTTGGTGCCGAGCACTGCTCCTTGAAGACTGGAACCCCAGTACAAGTACCTGCAAATCTTGGACAACTGTAGGGGGAGGCTCCTTTTCACGCTGGTATGTCTCCACGGGGATAAAGGCGCGCTCTGAAAGGGGTATGGTATCTTCTTCAGCGATCTTACGTGGCACAGGAGTAGGCACAAAAATATTTGCTGGCGTCATCATCATTATACCCCCCATCATGTGCCGAGTATTTTTTCCGTCAATTGTTCCAGAATTAAAATCAGCATTGTCAAACCCAAACTGGATATAGACTCCGGGAGGGATGGTACTTGGGATGCTGGCCGCCCTCGTTTCGTACCGACCCACTTCTGCATAGCTAAGGCACTG
>NW_026267194.1:1235917-1241984 GCF_000697945.3 Frankliniella occidentalis
CCTGCACAGATGACCTCCTCCTTACGCCGCCCACAGCAGCGGGTGCAGCAGGCAATTTACTTACTGAAAAAAATACAAACGTCATCCGATATGGACACTGTCCTTAACAACTGGAATCAATTATTCTGCTAGAACACTAAACTTACATTTTCTGCTGTCGGTGTAAGCCTTTCGGCAAGTCTCGTGGACCCGTACGGATGTCAGTTTTTCAAATGTCTCATGATTTTTGTCCCCATATCTCACACTGAAAGTTTTTAGGGTATTCAGTCCCTTCGCCGTATTTACATCGGCCGCTTTTTGCCACGGTTTAATAGGATTTTCGCACAAAATGCAAAACTCGCTTGAATCCATTGGACTCGGCACAAACAAGCGACGGCAATGGTATTGTTGAAAGTGTGGAGGGAGGGAGGGAAGGAAGTGAGGGATATTTCGCTCCGTTTGAGTGATATGTTGGCGGCATTGTTAGACGAGCGACAAAGCGTTATAAAGTGTTTCAGAAAGGCGAAGGGGCCAGTAGTGCACTCATGCGTTGGCAACATTGTTTACTGCGAAGCTTGACTTCATACGTGGTTTTGAAAAGGCGAAGTGGTCCAAGTGGGTTTTTGCGCTTTGCGCTTGACACGTGTAAAGAGAACTCCTCATGCTGAAGAAAATGAGCACAGAACGAAACCTGTAGCTCAAATACTTTAGGAGTTATAGTAACTTACAGCGCTGGTCATCTCAGCGCGCGCCGAGCCAGGCGCCGCGGCGCGGCGGCGGGGCGGCCCGGACGGCGCGCGCGGTGGTGCGCCGCGGCGCCTAGCGCCGCTCCCCGGCGTCACAGGTGTGCAAACTATTATATCGATGGAAAGCTGACGAAACGCTCTACAACGTTTGTAAAAGGTCATTTCAGAATCCCCTCACGCGTTTTCGAGAAAACAGCAAAAACAGAAAAGTGTTCATTTTTTTTTCCGACTTTTTTCTAGTTTTTGTTTAATTTTGGCCACAAATTTAGTCCGAATTGTAAAGTTGTATACACCAATCGAAAGGGCTCGTCTTTCTGCACAAAATGAAGTTGGTCGCAACGCTGTAGGTCAATTTGGAAAAAATCCCCAGCAAATCGAAAAAAGTTGAACATTTTGAACTTTGAACACGATTTGAACGGAACGCTCAACATGTACGAACGGGGAAAATTGGCCACTTATACTACTCGGCAAGACGAATCGAACGCATATAAAACATTGCTGCCCGCACTTATGTCTAGGTTTAGGCCGTTTTTGAGCTATCTTTCCTGGACTAGTGGTAAACAAAGACGCATCGAGATGGGCTCACCACCTGCTCCGCCTTCTCCTGGTCACCCCTGCTTGCCTGCCTGTTCCCGAGTTCCCGATGCCGCGTCGAAACCGTGATGCCCTAGAGGGCATCCATGACCTCTTCCGCCAGTGGGTGCAGGCCAGCGTGCAGGTCCAGCACCACGACGCCGAGATGCTCCAGCGACTCTCCCAGGAGAACACTGCTGCCCATCAGGCTCGGGATGAGAGGTCAGTTATCCCGAAGTTCGACGGCAGCCGTCCCTGGGACGTCTTTCTGGCGCAGTTCGAGAGCGCGACGTCAGCGTGGACGGTGGAGGCGAAAGGTCGCCGCCTCCTGCAGTGCCTGGAGGGACGGGCCGCCGACGTGGTCCTCACGCTGCCTGCGGACTCCTACACCGACTACGCGCAGCTGCGTGCGAAGCTCGAGCAGCACTTCAACCCGGGTCGCGGAGGCGGAGCTTGACCGCCGTGTACAGAGGGCAGGTGAGACCCTTTCGGACTTCGGTGCCGCCGTCCCCCAGTTGGCCCGGGTGGCCCACCCGACTTGGCAAGAGGCGCCGGTGCAAACCATCGCCAAGAAGGTGTTCATGGCTGGCATCGCCGACCCAGAGGTCACCAGAACCACGACACCCTCTCCGAAGTCGCGGCGGCTGCCGTCCAAGCGGACAGTGTGGAGAGGATGTACCCCCCGGGTAAGCGCCCTCGCCTCAGCCAGGTGTCCGTGGCCACCTCCAGCGAGGCCAGCACTTCGACAGCGACAGCGTCTGGGGGCAGCATGCGGTTCAGCGATGCTGACGCCGCCATGGCCCAGGACTTGCTGGACCAACTCCGGGGTCTGGTCGATGACTACACCCGCTGAGCCCTTCCTTCCACCGTCTGCTGCGCTGCCGGTCGGGGTGCCCCCATGTGCACCCCGGTTCGCGCTCATCCCCTCCTGCGTGGACACCTAACGCGGTGCGGGTGAGTGGGTGCGGCCTGTGAGACGCCAGTCTTGCGCACGGCACGCGTTCGTCGTTGGGCCTCGTCCTTCTCTCAGTGCACGGGGAGGAGAGGGAA
The DNA here is from genome assembly GCF_000697945.3 of Frankliniella occidentalis. NCBI lineage: Eukaryota > Metazoa > Arthropoda > Insecta > Thysanoptera > Thripidae > Frankliniella > Frankliniella occidentalis. The sequence goes on from NW_026267194.1 coordinate 1,238,266, forward strand.
GTGTCGCCGACGGCCGTGTTCGGGCGTCACAGGTCGTCATGCCCACCGCTCGTTACCGGGGGCCGTTGCCCGGGGCCTCTGTGCCCGGAGTCTTCGGGCTCGGAGCCGGCGCGCTCGGGGCCGGCGTGCCCGGGGCCCATGTGCCCGGAGCCTCTGTGCTCGGAGCTTCGTGCTCGGAGCCTCTGTGCTCGGGGCCGGCGTGCCCGGGGCTCCCATGCCCGGGGCTCCCGCCCGGGGCTCCCATGCCCGGGGCCCCCGTGCCCGGAGTCAGGAGACTCGGCGCTGCCACGCCCGGGGCTGCTGCCACGCCCGGTTCCTGACATCAGCGGGTCCCCCCAGCGCCTCGGTCATCGGCCGAGCCCGTCCAGCTCCACGCGCGCCACCACCCGCCGGACCATCATGAGCGTGAGCGCGGCATGTGCTGTGCCGCCACCCCTTTCGACTGTCCCACCAGGTCCCAAGGACACTGTGGGTCATGAGCGCTGGTCCTGCCCAACAAGGCCTGGGTCCTGTCCGACACGAGCTCCCCAGCCTCCTGTCCCGTGTGCTGTTCTGGTTCCTGGACATCATCGGCCACCTCCAGCTTCTCAAAGGAGAGGGGGTGGTGTTATAAAGTGTGGATTACATTGTGCCGACTTTCGACAACACCGCGCCCCCGCGAATGCGCATCCCTCTGTCTCGCGCGTTGCCATGCTACATTCTTGTTGACCACTCGCCCCTGTCCCGGCTCCTGCCGAATAAACACCTCTTTTCCCTGATTCCTGATTTATAACAATATCTCCCCTGCAATATGTATCGCGCCCAGCGAAATTGGTGTGTACCACCTAAAAACCTTCCCTTGTGAGTGGACTACAGTTACGACAGGGGTACCCCAAGGCAGTGTCCTTGGGCCCTTGTTGTTCCTTATATATCTATTTGATCTACCTTCGGTAATTAGCTCTTGCTCTTATCATTTGTATGCTGATGACATCCAGCTATATACGCACTTCACCCTGTCAGACTACAAAGCTGCTCTTGGCCGCATTACTAGGGATATACTACAAGTTAAGGAATACTGTGAAAAACATAATCTGGTATTGAATGTCAGCAAAACACAAGCAATAATATTGGGTACGCAGAGATATTTGACGCTGCTAAATAAAAACCCAGTAGCCCCTTTGGTTTTAAATGGTTGCACAGTGCCGTACTCGAAATCGGTGAATAATTTGGGTGTAATTTTCGACCCCGCACTCAGCTGGACAGAACACTGTATATCTGTCGTCCAAAAGGTATTTGGCGTTCTAGCACAATTACGGCGTAATTTCTCCTTTATACCACGCAATGTGAGGAAAACTCTGATTTCATCATTAGCAATGCCTCACTTTGATTACGCATCGGTCCTGTTTACGGATATGCCAGCTTACAACAATCTCCGACTTCAAAGAGCACAAAATGCGTGTGTAAGATTTATAACAGCAGCTTCACGATATGAGCATATTACACCATACTACAGAGCACTAGATTTTAAGAAAATTGTGGAAAGGAGAAAGATAGATACAGCTGTCCTTGTGAGTAAAATTATAAAGTCCAAGTCTCCCAGCTATTTAAGAAATTTGTACCAGTTTGCTTCTCTAAATAAATCATCAGGAACTAGGTCCAGCAAGTCGCGTTTACGAATACCAACTCACAGAACTCAAAAATATCATTTGTCGTTTCTTGTCCGGTCATCTCAATTGTGGAATGAATTAAAATTATATCAGCTTTTGCACCTGTCACCGCAGACCATCAGGAGAAAGTTACTGAATGCATAAAATTGTCGTGTTGTTTGTATCCTGTACTTAATCTTTAGTTGTTACATTAGTTTTAAGTATTATTAGTCATTAAGTATCTTTAAACATCCTGCTAGAGAGCGGGTTCTCATGTAGTGGGGCTTCTTAGCCCTTTTTGAGGATCCTTAATAAATTCAATTTTAATTTCAATATATTCATCAATTATTTGAACCTCATCACGAGTAACTCGTTTACTGTACCTGTCCCAAGGATAGTTATCGTCTGATACTATGTTTCCAAATTCTGTCTAGAGTTAGGATTAAATTCTGAAAGAATTTGTTCATTACCTCTCACTCTCTTTAAGTCACTGGCAATAGGATCTTCATAGACTTCAGGATCATTTTGAAAACTTTGACTGTTTATGTACCTCATCACACAAGAATCTACATGATTTTGTATAACATCTTTTACAGTAAAATGTCTCATCAAGGGTAAAACACTTGACTTATATCGATACCCCCTATGTAAAACCGCTCACCGCCTCGGGGGCTCTGAGAAAACGCTCACCTCCTCCCCGCCTGCGGACAACCGCTTACCTAGCTTGGCGCTCCGGATAACCGCTTAAGTCGCTTTTTCACCGAAAACGTAATATTGGTATCATTCGAAAAAGAATTTTCGCCTCTTTCGAATGATACCAATATTACGTTTTCGGTGAAAAAGCGACTTAAGCGGTTATCCAGAGCGCCAAGCTAGGTAAGCGGTTATCCGCAGGCGGGGAGGAGGTGAGCGTTTGTCCGCAGCCGCCGAGGCGGTAAGCGGTTTTACATAGGGGGTATCGATATACTTATAATATTCAAATTCATCATATTCCTTTTTCAGCCTTGGAAAATACCTTACTACTGCATATTTTTTCCTTCTTACACATTCACCCTTACGGACAACATAGAACCTCGCAAACTCATATATAGACAGTTTTTCAAGAATATTTTCTCAGGCAATGTAATTATCAATAACATTGTTACTTCCATATCCATAAGAAATAGACACCCAATCTCGGTTTTTCAAGTTAATAGTGACAAAATCTCGAGACTTATTATAAAAGTGATAACCCATTAGGAAACGTACAACTTCCTGCGCACAATAATCCCTTTCAGCACATGTTGAAAGGAGGAGCTTTCTTACAGCTTGCTTACAATGTTCACCTTCAACACATTTCTTGTCAAGTATTTGAGTCATGATTGCATAATACGTTTCTAATTTAACTTCTGACTTAGAGGCATATTTGGCTATGTAACGATAAACTACAGTTTCCAAAAAAATTGGTGAGAAATCGATATTTGCCCTCCAAGTTTGTAAAGTCCAATCATTAAACTTATTAAGGTGATACAGGACTGAAACTGGAAAAGTCCGTCAAAAAGCAGCTATTTTGATTTTAAAATCAAAATGCGAATTAAATCAAGAAAAAGCTCTCTGTTTCATTCTAAGTTGGTTTATTGCGGTTCTTTTAAGGTTTAATAAGTCTATATTTAAACGTAACTGTGTAGTGGTCGCGACACGTTTTTTAAAGATAAAAAAGGTGTCGCGACCACAGTTACGTTTAAATATAGACTTATTATACCTTAAAAGAACCGCAATTAACCAACTTAGAATGAAATAGAGAGCTTTTTCGTAATTTAATTCGCATTTTGATTTAAAACTCAAAATAGCTGCTTTTTGACGGACTTTTCCAGTTTCAGTCCTGTATCACCGTAAGATAAGGGTCATTCCTTTTGAAAATAATATCACTTACACAATTGTCAATAATTTCTAAATGAGATTCTGCTTTCAATTCTTTTGGAAAGTTGTACTTACATGCATACTGAATATTGCGATTCTTTTTCCTTAGACAAAATCCTTTACGACATTTTGTGTGGCGTTGAACATGATTACACAACTGTGCTAGATCTTCAGTCATATCAGTTACATTCTCAA
>NW_026267194.1:1243109-1245295 GCF_000697945.3 Frankliniella occidentalis
ATGCGAGGCATAGAATAATCAGCTTCACCATGTGGGAAAAGATAAGGAAAAGCAAGAGTGAGGTATCCTGGACTACCAAACTCATTGATGGGTAATTTACCTATTTGAGGCCATAACAAGGTATAATTTAAAGTATTATTTAAGGATGGATCTTTCAAAGCAGGAACACCACTGCTACAAAATAGTCCCTGATCGTCACTACTATGATCAGTAGTTTCATCATCAGAATCATTGTGATCAGGTAACACATCACTCAATTCATGTAAAATACTTCCCTCTTCCGGTAAGGCACACATTCCATCATCATCAATGACAACATCACTATACATAGGATTGTTTTCTTTTAGCCAGAGCAATGCCTGTAAAACCTTATCTTTTCTTACATGGAAATCTTTTAAGTCGATATCTGATGACAACTTAACAACAATAAGATTGTCAAGATCGGCTACAAGATGAGGCAATCTTTCAGCTTCTGTTTGAATATTCTGAGGAAAGTTAATCACCTGACCTCTATAATTAGACTGACCTTTGTTTACTTTATAGATTGAAAAAACAGAATGTACTCTACAAATCAATTGTTTCTCAATATATGTTAAACCAATCAATTCTGAAGACTGAGATTTTGGATCCATATTATTATCTTCTGAAAACATAAAACAATTTTGACTGCACTTAATTTTTTTGAAATTTGATACCATAACTTTTTTATGACATGAATGACATTTATGCCACGGCGAACGTTTTTCATAACAATTAAAGTTATGCTGCGAAATGTCAATTAGTGAGTCTTCTTTGTAAGTACATCCTTGCTTTTTCATAAGTCTTAATAATCTTTTCCGTTCAGCTATGTATGGTTTGTTGGCAATTTTTACTTTATGTCTCCTTTCCTTTCTTAGCTTACGCATACGCTCACTAGCTCTAGCCCTTTCCAATTCTTTCTGTTCGCTTGTCTGACATCTTCGTCTCTTCCTCTGTCTTTCTCTAGCCTTTTCTCGTTTTTCAGATTGGATTTTGATCTAGAAAAAAAAATATTCCAATGTTAGGCTGTCAGATTAAAATACACAATCAAGCAACTCTGAGCCGGAATAAGACAAATAAAAGTTATTTCAAAAGTTTATTTTTTTCCATGAGATTTTGGATGCCTAGTAAATCGAACTTTAAAAGCAAGGCCTTTCATTCCTCTGAATTGGAAATACAGTCCTTGTCAGAATTTATCTTTTCTCTTGAAGCATCAAGATGAGAAATAATTTCTGTAACCAATGTTTTTGGCATATAAACATAACAAAATTTTTCTTCCACAGTATTATCTTTTATTTTCAGTCTAATGCTCGTTCCATTTTTCGTTTCTAAATTTAAAATGTCAAGGATTTTGTAGAATTTCATTTTGGTAAGACTTCCAATAGATTTGTAAGTGGGGATTTGTTTAGCAACCTTGTTTATCTGATTCAGTTCTTCATCACTAGAATCAGGATCCTGAAAGATGTTTCATATCTCAAACATGTAACTACATAAAGATAAGACAATTATGCAATTAGAAGTATAAAGTTTGATATATCTTTAAGAAAAGTGGAATATTTCTTTTACAAGTAACTAAATACGACAAAAGACAGATGTCCTGAACAGAATTTACAGGACCGACAAGTAATATCATTTTTCAAGAAAATCCACTGTTCATTTAGAGTTTAACAAGCAATATACTACCAAAACATGTGATTAAGTAAATTAAGGCATCATGTCAAGTCTTGGGTTAACCATTTGATACTGATTTAAGGATGAGAACATTAAGTTTTGACAAAACTGAAAAATCAGTGTTATAATATGTCATTAGTTATCAAATGTCCAACTTCAAGACAAAAAATGATTCCGTAAATTTACATGTTATCCTCACTACCAAGTTCACCTTAAAGAATGTTAAGATATTGAGACAAAGACTTACATCATCAATATCATCCTCTGATTTCTTCTTCGTAGGAGGAGACTTCTTTGCCCTTTTCTGGGACTTTTTTGGCTTATCAGTTTTTGAATCATCCTGCTGTAGTATTGTCATCAGTCAAACATAACAGAACAAAAGGGCAACACAACCTAACCTGGTTAGAGCAGAACACATCTAGTCACGGCCTTAGTGATCACTATGGTAGCGACATCTACAGTCTACAACTCTAATTAGAACCATTTAATTGTTTTAC
>NW_026267194.1:1249490-1249846 GCF_000697945.3 Frankliniella occidentalis
AAGTACAAATAAATTGAATGTTCAGACACAGCAGCTGTAATCAATGTAAAATCCCAGAACAGAAGAGTTCCCTCCACAAGTTCGACACGGCGTGACAGCAGGATTGGTAGGTACAACAAGGAAGAAAAGTCTAACTTCACATTCAAAAAATAAATAAAAATAAACTTGAGAAGTTAGGACGAAAATTAGAAAGGATTCGGTGACTGATGAGTCAGTTGGGGTAGAACTGACGACCTCCAGGTGGTGGACAGACTCACGATCAGGGCTTGGATGAAAGGGGCCATTCCCAGAGCAGGGTGGTCTTGGAAACCAATATAACTGATCAAGAAGGGCTGTCAGGCACTGTAGGTGAAAAG
>NW_026267194.1:1249896-1251285 GCF_000697945.3 Frankliniella occidentalis
CCCCAATACTAGATTGGTGGCAGCGGTAAAGGACGGAGGAAGAGGTTAAGGAGGACTTTGCGAGACCTTTCTAGTGTCAGACGCGAAGTGAGATAGGGACCTGGCGAGACTTTTTTAGTGTCATACGACTGGTAACTCTGGGAGACCTTTTTAGTGTCACACTCGGAGTTTAGATAGGTTAGGTTAAGGTAACTCTGGGAGACCTCTCTAGTGTCATACTCGGAGTTTAGTTAGGGAGTTTGCTGAGACCATTCTAGCGTCATACAGCAAAAAGCTTCGCTGAGACCTCTTTAGTATCACACAGCAATAAGCTAGAGTTAGGCAAAACACGTACGGACCTGAGACCTGTCTAGTGTCACACAGGGAAGGACGTATTTTGAGGTTAGGAAAAGGGAAGTCCTCCGGAGCACGTCGCGGGTCGTTGAACCTCGGAGCCGAGGCTTGTTTGGGCGTTTGCCACAGCAAGTAAGTCTCTTGAAAATCAACAACCTAGTGACCAAGAGTCAGATAATGGAGAACGGCCAGCAGAACGAGTTGGTACAAGGCGTCGTCAACACTGACGACGAAGGCGACGCGAACCGCGCGTTTAGCGAGCCTGATTCGGAGCCGGACGACATGGGTGTCCAAGACCAGGACGTCGACAGGATGGATGCTGATGACAACAATCAGGACGACCACGTTTTCGTGCACCGAGGCCAAGGGCGCGGACGTGGGCGCGGCAGAGGCCGTGGACGAGGTCGTGGACGAGGCCGTGGCCGGCCCAGGATGCAGTTCGTTGTTGAAGAACAACAAGAACGTCCACAGCAGCAACCGGCTGGACGTCATCCTGGACAACACAGAGAACAGCTCCAAGCAGGACGGAGGAGGCGCCAGGAGCAGCCTAACGTTGACGGGGACCAGCAGCTCCACGACGAGGACACCGATGTCGACCAAGGGCAGGAAGCTGAACAGTGGCTAAACAATCGCCTTTTCAGAAAGCTGTTCGAGGCCATCACAAGGCCGGCGCCGAAGGCCAAGAAGTACAACGAAGTACCCAAGTACAACGGCGAGATGGACTATTCCGTGTACCAAGTCCAGTTCAACACGTTGGCGGAGGCCAATGACTGGGATGACAATGATAAAAAGATTGCACTGCTGCAAGCATTGACGGGGAATGCAACGGAAGTAATTGCAAACCTGCAACATCAGGAAACCCCAATAACTTTTGATAGTCTGGACCACGCACTGGTCAAAACATTCAGCAAGACTGCATCCATGTGGGAGAGAAAGTAGGATTTCGAAACTCTCCCTCAAGAAAAAGACCAGACGGTCGGGCAGCTTGCCAGGCAGGTAGAGATGCTAGGTAGATCATATCTCCGGAACATGAAGGAGAGTGACATACAGGAAGAA
>NW_026267194.1:1255750-1257218 GCF_000697945.3 Frankliniella occidentalis
AAAAATAATAAGACACATCAAGATGCACCATGACGCAGAGGAACTCCAGCAGGCTTCGGGAATCAACGACCAACGCAGACAACAGTCACCGATGGATCAGATATGCAACACATTCCAAAAATAAAAGCTAAGTATTCTTAACACACAAGAGGTTAATAAGAGTTTAACAGGTTTAGAAACTAAACGGTGTCACGTAGATAGGACTAGTTGGTAGGTGACACCAAGGGCTTAAAATCTGAGCCCTAGGCAAACGTGCAGAAAGTATGACAAATACTGTTCTAGGATTATTTGTGTGTTACAGGTTCCCTGCAACACCTTTTCCAACAGCAAGTCAACATCAAGATTAATTTTGAATTTAAAGGCATGGAACTCCGTGGTTGATCTCCTGAATGGGTTTAAACTACTGTTAATAGAGAGTTAATGGTGGTCCCGGCAAGGAATCATACTAATGCGTTGCTAAACGCTAGGAGGGAAGTCAATTTCTTTTTGTTTGCACATTGAGCCAGACTAGTAGGTTTGAATAAGCCGTTGGTTTGCGCAAGGTGGAATTCAACAGGTTTAGTTAAGTTGATTAGTTAAACTATTTGAAAACATTGAAGTTGTTTAAAGTTAGATCAATCAAAACAAATTGTAATCTTTAACTTAAAATGTTTTGTAACGGAGACAAAGGCGAAGCTCTATTGTCTGTATAAGTAGGACGAGCTGTTAAAAGGGGGGTTCTGAAAAAAGGGAGTAGTGCAGTATTGTCATCAGTCAAACCTAACCTAACAAAAGGGCAACATAACCTAACCTGGTTAGAGCAGAACACATCCAGTCACGGCCTTAGTGATCACTATGGTAGCGACATCTACAGTCTACAACCCTAATTAGAACCATTTAATTGTTTTACGATCGCCTTTGTTCTTTCCTTTGTTATGCCGAACAGTGAATAAATAGAGGTGCGAGCCAGCAGCTCGTCGCCATTCTCCACTCATGTGATCTGCTGTTCACACTGATCTGGCTCCCGTACCCCGATACTACACTGTGTAAAGATTACAGTCAATAGAATACATAAATTCTCATAAAAATAAAACATAAAATCCATGAACACTTACATCTGAACTTTGTTTCCTTTTGGAAGAAGTTTTCTTTTTGTCAGAATCATCTTTTCTGGTTTTTGTATCATTTCCTTTACGCTTTTCTTCATTTTTAGCGTCTTGATCAGTTTTATTCTCAATCTCTACATCGGAATCATTTTCATCATCATGAGTCTACAAAACGATACCTCCTAACCATATACGCTTATCTGCAACGTATCCTCGACAAACCCGCTTAACTGTAGCCTAGTGCAGACAAACTCGCTTAACTGCGCCCAGTGCTGGACAAACCCGCTTATGGGATCGTACCCATACTACGTGACCGATTTTCTGGGATTTTTGACCCCCCCCCCTCCCCCCTTGTGACATGTGGTAGTATTTGGCTGGATCCC
>NW_026267194.1:1261878-1263808 GCF_000697945.3 Frankliniella occidentalis
AGAGAAGCGCTGCCGCAGCAGTGCGTAGCTCTGATCTGAGCAGTGGCCTCTGCCGATCTCGTCCAGGGCGTCCTGCAGAGAGCGGTCGGCCTGCCGCTTGGACTGGGACAGCACAACAGCATGCTGGAACTCAGTAAACGCTTGCCGCCCACGCAGTACCATCTCTGACGCATTCTCTGACGGAATGCCGTACAGCGCCGTGCTGGCTGTCGGTGGCACTTGAGACAGGTCACCGATCAAGTACACAATATTGATCCAAAACGCTCCCTTGAGTACGGGTGAGCCTGGCTGCACCGCTGTTCAATCATGCCCAGCAGCGCCAAACTGATAATACTGTACTCATCAATAATCAGCCAGCGGACGTTCTCCATCTCGTCCTGGAACGTTTTGGCACGCTCTCCGACAAGTGGCGAGAAGTCTCCAGGCAAGATGTGGAGCCCTGTGTGGATAGTCTCACCGTTAATACCCAGCGCAGCGACGGCAGTGTAGGCCATCAGGCGGTAGCAATCGGGACCAACACGCTCTCGAAGCATCGTAGTCATGGCGTGGATAACGGTGGATTTACCGCAGCCTGCCTTGCCCTGGACTATGACCAGGCGTGGTGCAGGTGGGGCATCCTCAGGGCGGAGCAGAGCATTGACCTGCAACAACAAGATCTCCATAACCGCCTGCTGCTCAGCAGACAGTTGGACAGTTGGTGCGTCCACGGATACACGCTGAGGTTCGTGCTGGTCTTTGCAGTCTGTTAAATAGGTCGGAAAAACCGCGGGGTCACCATACTGCTGCGCCTCCTCCGCCCAGTCGTGAGCCAGGTCCATGTCTCGCCTGCCCAGCTCCACGCGCTCGATGGCCTGGTTGGGGAGGTGGCGGGCGACAGTCATCCACTCCTCCAGCTCCTCATCCACTTCCTCCTCATCCGGGCCCTCGTCGTCCTCTGCCGGAAGCAGGCCCTCCTCTCCTCGCGGAACCACTCCGTGCGCCACAAAGGCCTCCCGCCATGTGCCACGCTCGCCCCGGGCCTCGTCCTCCGTGCGCCAGGGCACGTGCAGGAGAACATGCTGGCGATAGTAGGCCTCGTTGCGGACCTGGCAAGTGGAGCGGCGGAGACGAGGGTTCACACCCACGATGTTGCAGAGTGCCGGCTTGAAGTACCTGCAACGCGACTAATAGTAGTGGGGAATCGAAACACCGATAAAACAGTCGTTACACACAAAACATTCGTGCAATTCGTGCAATCGTGGAGACATTCAGATAAAATTTAATTCTACGCCAACGATCATACACTGGAAACGCAAGTGTGTGAATATCCAATCGTACACTTAGACAGGTAAAGGTGTGATTAAAAAAAAAAAAAATCGCACGTTTACCCCCGTAAGTGTACGAATGGGTATTCAGACACCTGCAGGTGAGCGACATTCACACACTGGCGTTTCCAGTGTATGAACCAGAAAATGTGGTTGTTCCAGAGAGTTACATAAGTAGAGATATAGATGTTCATGCAGTAAAAGGGAAAATGCATTCAACGCGGGCTACTGATTTTTTCAAAGGAGAAAATAAAAGGTCGACTGATAGATGTGTATGCGTAAAAACAAACCGATCATTACCGTAGTTAAATAAAAACGCGGAGGTCCTCAAAATGATGATGTTTAAAAATATTTTTTTAATGTTTTCTAAGAGGTAACTCATCAAAGTAGAGCCCAATGGGCGAAAATTTCGTCCGTTTGGCTTTATCGTTAACCATTGAGGCGCTAAAGGGTGTTTTTGACGATAATAAGCGAAAAAATGTACAACTCTGCATGCTTAGTCGAAGCGACGGGAAGTTGACGGGCCGGAGGCCCGTATCTTTGTGTTCATAATTGCGATACCCGACTCGGGTGTCAGCGCCGCAGGCCTAGGTAGATGTATGCCAGGCGCGTCGCAGCGTAACAGT
>NW_026267194.1:1263858-1265383 GCF_000697945.3 Frankliniella occidentalis
TAATATTATGTCGAACAAGGAAGAACTTGACCAACATAGAAAAAAGTAAGATGGACATACAGATATAAATACAATCAATAGACTTACATTTGATGTAGGCTTTCTCTTCGACGGACTTTCCCTCTTGTCAGCGCTATCTTTTCTATGCTTCAAATCATTGTCTTTTCGCCTCGCTTCATGTTTTCCATCTTCATCATTCTTCTTATCATTGTCACCTTCCGAATCGTTTCCATCATCATGAGTCTATAACAGACACATATTATGTCAAAGAAGTAGGAATTGGACAAAGATAAGGAAAGTAAAATAGACAGAAGTTATATGAACAAACCTGCGCATCATCATCATCCAATTTTAGGAAGAATTCATTGAATTCATGCTTGTTCAAAGCGATGGTTACATCCGGTGATATACAAACATCGTATACCTTACCAGATTCCTACAAAAACTACTGATGATAAGAGAAGAGTAATGAGAATAAGAAATTGAAACTCACAGGAACAAAGACGAGACAATACATTTGAACAAGGTGGCTGATCAATAGCGAATGATGTAAAATCTTCTTCCTATAATAACAGAAAAATAAAATAAAAATAGACTAGATAATAGCAGATAAGATAAAGGTGATTTAAGATAGCATTAAAGTTAAGAAACAATTTTAAATTGACTAAAAAAAAAGGCCATACCTCTACTATAGCTTCAAACTGCGAACGTAAAAATGGAATGTTACCAGGTTTTACTTTCAAGACCAAGCCAGATGATTGGATAATTTTAGACTGCAAAATAATACAATAAGTAAACGACTCCACTAATTCATTGTTCTCATAAAAAAATGTAACTGGCTAGATGTACGCCAGACCACGTCTCGCGTAACAGGCTTCGCGATATGTCGCGAAACACTGTCACGCTGCGACGCGCCTGGCGACATCTAGCTCGGCCTGCGGCGCTCTCACATTTTTTAAGTTAATCGAATAGTCCTGAGTATGGGGCCTTCGGCCCCACTTCTGTTAACTGACGGTTTCAGAGGTGCAAAAGTGAAAACTATTACTGTACAGTATTCAGATCCCTTTTCCTTCTTTTTTTGAGGGTGAATATTCTGGTACTTGTTTAATGGTAAACCATTCCGTCAATGCTGAAATGTCGAAATAGTCGGGGGAAATGAAAGCGGAAATCACTATGCTCTAACATGGAACTTCCGTTTTCTTGTTCCCAGTATTTTTCTGCATTTCAGCTTTATCGAAATGCTTTATTGATAATACACAATATTTCGTTGCTCGTGAAATTGTGCAAACTCACAAAAAACATGGTTGCATTAACTTCTGAAATCATTTCACAAAATTACAATGCGTTAAGGATAATAAACATTCTTAGCCGCCGCCGCCGAAGGTCTTCCGTCGTAGTTGTCGACTGTGAAGGGCGTTGGAATCTAAGATGTTGCAGCAAGACGTTCTCAAAACAGGGGAGAGAGACTCACACGCAGGGCGCACTTTGAATAAATACACGCCCTAACGGGAGACCCCCTCCCCCC
>NW_026267194.1:1272809-1273762 GCF_000697945.3 Frankliniella occidentalis
CGAATGACGGACGTACTTCCTAAATGATCCCATATCGATTTCCAAAAAGTGTCACTAACTGCCCCACCCTCCCTTAAAAACGACAAAATGGTCAATAAAATCGTAAAACAGGCGATGTGTCACAGAATTGTAAGGGGAGTAATACTTAAACCACACATTAAGGTTCGAACCACACCCTCTTTTGGGGCAATGGGTCCCTAGATTATCTAGTATCACTGAAACGTTGATTTTTACATAACAATCTGTCAAAATTCGAACTTTTAATGAAAACCGTTATCAAATAGCACAATTTTCATGTCCCTAATTTTAGAGTAAAAAGACCTCACCAAATTGCTCGAGTATGTCAAATTTTGGGCCGGGAAGGCCCTGTTCCCCTATACCCTCTCATTTGCTCGTCTCGGGTGTCAGCGCCGCAGGCCTAGCTAGATGTGCGCCAGGCGCTTCGCAGCGTAACAGTGTTTCGTGAGATATCGCGAAGCCTGTTACGCGAGACGTGGTCTGGCGTACATATAGCTAGTTTAGTGGGAAACTATTCATAATAAGTTTTTGTTTTTTCCCTTCTTGACTCTCTATTAGCGTTTCTATGAATACATCTGAAATAAAATTCAGAGTAGGGTGACACATTACACCTGTAGAGATAGTCGGTAGAGATTTTCGGTAGAGATTCTTGGTAAAAATCCTTGGTAGAAACCCTTGGTAGTAGACCTTTATAGTTCCGAGGGCCGGAATATTCCCGGGAATGGGAATTTGGGAATATTCTATGGAATATTCCACGCCCCAAAGTGGAATATTACCATATTTTAGAGATATGCTAATTGGCTGAGCGATTAGCGAAGCCTATTACTCCGTCTGGTCGAGAAAAACTTTTTCTGTCTGTCTGTCTGTGTGTCTGTCTGTGTGTCTGTGTATCTGTCCGCACGAAAACTCGAAAACGAACTGAGCGAGCGACCTGG
>NW_026267194.1:1275697-1276687 GCF_000697945.3 Frankliniella occidentalis
CTCAGGGCGCAAAGCCCTCCACGCTAGAGTGGTAGCCCGGTTTGCTCATCTCTATGGTAGTCAAGCGCCCAGTACAGTTTTGACGTTAACTCCCGTTTTCTAGCCCATGCCTCTAATGAGTGTTGTCACATGTCGGTCTTTTACCATTTGAACAGCTGACACGTGTTCTTTTGCCCACGCCAAATTCAACAGTGGTTTAACAGCAATTTTAAGGGTTTGACTGTCCCCTTTCCCCGTAGAAACGGAAATTGTTTTCAGTCTGCCTCCTCAGTCACAACTATTAGACGTTCTAGCGTACTGGCTAAGCGTTCAGACGCTCCACCCGAACACATTGGAGCATAGGGTTCGAACAGAAAGTACGTCCGACTTCACTAGGATTCATTAAGTGAATTACGGGAGCTCGGCGCCTGCGAAACTCGGGGTAGGCCACCCCGCGGTACACGCGTGCTCTGCAGACACGATGTTGCCTACCCATCAGGCGCTAGGAGAGCTTTCATACGCTAAACTTTGCAGTTTCGCAGCCGCGAATGACGGACGTACTTCCTAAATGATCCCATACCACGTGGCTGATAAACCCCGCGCACTCAGAGGGGGGAAACGGTCCCTCCGGTCCCGGTCCATATATGCTCCAGCTCCAGGGACCAGACCGGAGGGACCGTTTCCCACCTCTGCGCACACTTCTGTAGTTATTGCCTATTGCCCTGCACACGGCGTGCGGGTGGGTTCGCCTATCGCCCCTGACCATGGCGCCTTACGGGCCGAGCGAGTAGGCAACCCGCCCGCACGTTAGAGTCGGTACAGTTCAACTACAATAGGGCTCGGGGTTAGTAAGCCAGCAGGTAACTTACATCAGAACTTCTTATGGTGGTTATAACCCAGAATACCAAGCGAATAACACAGAAAATATGTGTTAGGCCAGGGGTCTCAAACTCGAGCTATCCGCCGAGCCCGGCCGAGCCTCACCTGCATAGGCCACACACATTACAAGCT
>NW_026267194.1:1278672-1280321 GCF_000697945.3 Frankliniella occidentalis
GCGCCGACGAGCTGCGCCGACGAGCTGCGCCGACGAGCTGCGCCGACGATGCAGCGCCGACGGTCGTGTCCGTGGAATGCCCTTAAACATACATGTATGACAACGTAAGAAGTGCCGCATGGAAGCAGACGGAAGTATCGCATGCAAGCAGACGGTCGTGTTTGGTCGGTGCTGAATGAGGGATCATGTAGAAAGTCCGCAATCGCCGCGTTACAAAAGTGCAAAGATGAACCTTTGCAAGCTCTCACGGCGCCTGACACGTAGGCAACATCTTGCCTGTAGTGCATGTGTGTACTGCGGGCGTGCCTATCCAAGTCTAGCAGGCGACGAAGCTGAGAAAAGCGAACGTACTAGCTAGACGATCCCTCGTGAGGGATGGGGCCGAGGTCAGTATTCCGGATCGGTCGGACTGAAATCGCGCACGGAACCTAACGAGTCGGCATGCGAGTTTGGGGTTGAGGCGCTCCGCTTCCGGTTTCGGTTTGGAATCGGGTCCAATTTGGACGCCAGTCGTGGTTTTAAGGAGGGCAGGGGCGGTGCCCCCCCCCCTTCCCACGCTCAGTCTTAGAAAGCTGCCTGAGAGGTACGCAATCCGCTGTACAAATCACCTGTTCGTAGGCAACCCACAGCACCCCCTCCCCCCTCCCCTTTCCGGTCAGTAACGCCGGGTCGGGTTCGCACTGTCGGGTTCGCACTCTGAGCGCGTCAGGTTTGTCTGCGACATGCAAAAGGTGTGTCAGCGACATGCAAACCCAACAGAACACTGAGGGGTGGGAAAAGGGGGGGGGGAGCAGCCAGAACGAAAAACGAATCGACGTCGACGTGCACGTCACCTCGCCAATGAATGGTCGGACACTGGTCACTACAGCAGGCAGCGCAATCCGTTCCCGGGCCGTCTCGTCCGCGCCGTGTGTGCCGCGGGGGCCGTGGGTCGTTCGTCGCGTCCGTGATTACTGAGGTCTGGCACCTCGCGCACCTCACGCTCGAGCACCTCGTCATCGTCTAGAGCTGCCTGCCCATGCCGTTCCCCTCGGGCGTGTGTTCGGCACTAACTACACTATGGACCATTTCAGTGTAGTCCGTACAGGCGAGTGAGGAAGAAAAGAACCAAATCGGAAACGGGTTCACAAATAACAGCTCCCGAACAAGGCGGTGGTCCTGCCGTACCGCCTTGACCACCGCTTTGTCGCAGGCTTCGAATCGGAGACCTGTTTCCTGGTTTGGTTCTTTTTCTTCCCCACTTGCCTTGGCGCGGACATAGATATACTAAAATTGTCTATTGGGCGTGGGGCATAGGGGTGGTCTAGGGGGGGTGACGAGAAGGGAGGGCGTGGTCGATCAAGGCTTTCATTTGAATGCCCCCCTCCCCTCCCTCCCCCCTACCCGGGGCATCTTGAGAAGGCCGATAATAAGTCCCTGACGTGCCGCGACAGATGACTAATTCGAACGCGCACAAAAACACAGCCCCTAATACGACACGGACCTACTGGATCCCGGAGAGACTATCGATGTGGACGCGGGGACGGAGCTTGCCGTCATGGGGCACGGTGCGAGGACGGGAGAAACGAGGACCACCAGAATGACGGCCTTTGTGGCGCCACCGATGCCGAGGTGGTGCGGAGCGCACACACCTGTCCAGCAGCCCTGCG
>NW_026267194.1:1280616-1286572 GCF_000697945.3 Frankliniella occidentalis
CACCTCATGAAAGTGCTCTGGTTAACAAGCGAGACGAAAGAGCCCAATACTGGTGCAATCTACCCCCGAGTTTCGAAGGTATCGGTACAGGCCTATCCGTGGCCAGAAAGGAGGAAAGAAGCAAACGTTCACCCCAATGAGTTCATCAGGAACACGGCCTGTGTAGAGTGTGGGCGCCAAATATCCCATGACCGACGGTGTCGTCCTTGAAAGGTTCTGATGATGAATACCGAGTGGATCAAGACGGCCCAAACATTGGATACTAGATTTGAACTCAGCGCCGACAAGTTATTTGTACTTCGAGGAGACCCCTAACCTAACGTGGGAACCAGGTCTAGGTCTGGGCAGGACACCCTCTCTAATGCAAGGTTAGGGCTAATGTAAAGAGAAAATTTCACCTTTTCCAGCAAACTGCTATCTTTTAAAGGGACAAAAGTACATGTGCATTTCAGGAATTCAATTGTACAGACATGACTCTCTCTCCAGCATAGGAACATTTGAGATATGTGAAGTGGTTCCTGAGCATAACATAATTGTGTTAATTTCTTATCAAAATTTGCCGGAAACCCCATACAATGAGCTTTCAGTTTTATAATAGCCAACCTGGGGTTAAAACGACTCTGAGGTGAATAGATTCAACTGAATGCTGCCAAAAGTTTAATTCTGTTCAGACTGATACAAAAAAAGTGCAAAAAAAATGCAAATTTTGGGAAATTTCATTGAAAATGATTTTAATGTCATTTTCACCTAGATTATTCATGTGTAAGTATGAACAAAACTTTAAATTTGGCAACACACGTTTGTGCCTAGTAAACTCAGGCTCATTTTAAGCCTAAGTTGGCTATTTGAAAACTAAAAGTTCATTTGTGAAGTTTTTGACAGTTTTATAAAAAAATACACAATTTTGGGTATTGCTTGGTATCCCAGTATCCCCTTCACAATTCTTACACATTTCTGTGCTAAAAACTAAGTTATGTCAATACCATTCAATCCCAAAAATCAATTTTTAATTTTGAGGTTTGGTTTAAAAGATTGCCATTTCACTTTACAACAGCTTTAAAAACTTTAGGTCCTAGACACACATCCTAAATGTGCATGTAGACTACTCTTATCTTTTCAAGCGAGACCCCTACTTCCAAGAAAAAAGACTTAGTTAAAGAAAAAAAGAATCAAGCAAGTTCACCTGGATTGTTTCTTGAATCTGGAATTATTGCCATTTGCTGCTAATGCAGAGCCATTAGATTCAAGTTGTAGTTTCATTCAAGTACAGCAACTTTATCAGATAGATAATTCTTCCTCATTTGAATCGATGTTGAAGGAAAAAGTTGTGGAAGGACCTAAAAAATAAACGGAAATATATTAGTGCTGGTAATTCTTTACAAAACTGACACAATAGAAACAAAATAAAAAAAATACCTTGGTTCCGATTCAGAACAAACAACCAAATTAAGACAATGTTGTTTGGTAACTTGTCAGTGTATGTGGAAAGTTGGAACAGCAAAGAAAAGTGACTAAAATGATGCATAGTGGTAATATGGAATACCCCGAAAGGAACTTTAATCCTCCAATGAAAGTTTATGGCTCAATATCATGTAATCCCTGCAACAGAAAATGACAATACAGAAATGCTATCAATGTAGACTAATACAACAGATTCTCAACACAAAAACATTCCACATTGAAGAAGCACTAAAACAATACTCACTGTAAGCATTTAGTAGAATTAATTTGATCCGTCTTGTTTTCGAATCAAATGCTTTGGAATCGAAATGGAACCATAGCGATACTTGAGGCAGATATGAACGGTAAAAGATCTTCAGTTGGACAGGCAGTGCGCCTGCACAAGTAAACTACAACAGAAAACAAAATTATAAAATCTTATGTTAGCAAATACTGAACTTAACAACAATAAGATTTTTAGAATTACTTAATTACTTAAACTTACCATTCCTGTTTTAAAATGAAATCCATAAGACATACATATTCCAGAATTCGATTGAACAAAGTCATCAAGTATGCTAAAGGATTACAAACTTTAAAAACCTGTCTCCAGGGTCGAGGGGTGGAGGCGAGCACTGTATTTATATATGTTTGCGCTCAATGTGTTTTGAATGAAATGCCAATTTTCTGCAAGAGAAAAATAAAAAATTTAATAGAGAGCCACTTGTTTTTAATGTGAGAAAGATAAAACTGTCTCTGCTTTCCTTCTTTATTCGGATGCTACAAAACAATAAAGAATTAAATGAACAATAGCTAGTCATGGGCCAGATAACAGCATTGAAAACCAAATTTTCAGGGTGACACAAGACAACAGTCATTTTGAATGAGTAGAACTTTGTCTGAGAACTTTGTCTAAAAACTTTGTGAAGATTTGAGGTGGTCTAAGGGACGACTAACCTCAAAACTTACCTGATTATCTTCTTCGCATGTTGAAGTACACGCACATCAAGTGATTTCTTCCACATTTTTGGATCCATTTGTCCCGTACACTGATTCTCCATTAATACAGAAGCCTGGCATTTGGTAAAACTTGTATTTTCTTCAGACTTTCCAGCGGCGGTTTGATTGATGCGCCGGCCCACCAACTCACTTCATCACGTATTCACAAATGAGTTTGATTCTCCCTTTCATGAATCTTCGAAATTTCGCCAAAGCAGGACGGTCACAGCACAATATGCACTGATTATCACATGAACTTCAGTTCGAAGTTCGAACGAATCGGAAATGTTTTTGCCTGGAGTTGCACCACAACAAACACTAGAGAAGACTGTGTGAGTGTGTGTATGCGTGTATGTTCGTACCAACCTAACGTGGTCATTCCATGCGATTCCACTGCTGCAAGCTATTGCCAACAGAATGCAAATATCACTATACTAGTTGAAGTCAAAGACTTAAGGCTGAGCTTAAGAGGAGGCTAAAGTCCCGGCCGTCCAGCGCGCTGGCGGGCTCCGCGCGGCGCGCGCAAGGCCTTGCACGGGAAGACTTCTCACGTTGTTTCTCAAAAACCCGTGTACCGAAAAAATCCAAATTCGGCAGGTGGGTCCTTGAAGGACTAATCTCGATGTCGAACGCATTCATTTGCCTCCGACATTGCCTGTATTGCCTACAATGAACCCTTTGACTCGGCCACAACAGTTTTTTTCGTGGGCACTTTTTGCAGAATATCGCTCTGGTACGCTGTAGCCACATCCTTTATCTACATTGTATCAAAATCTGAGATCGATATCTCCAACGGTTTGGCTGAATTCCTGCATACGCCGGACCTCTGCACGAGTCGTCACGGTTGTTTCCTTCGGTCAGGCGGTAAGAGTTAGAAGAATGAGGGACCGGCCCTTATCTTTGCCCCCTCCCACTGCCCCTCGTAAAGCTGAGGCAGCATCAGAGCGCCGGGGCCCCTGTGACACGCAGAGCCGTGCCGTGCGTAACCGAGCCCCACGCCCGTGCCGTGCGTACGCTGGGCGAGGCGCGGTGGAGCGGGCCGCGTTGCGGCGCTGACGGCCCGGCCCGGGCCCCGGTCGTGTCTGCCGCTCGGGCCCCCCATATTCGAAATCTGTGATTGCAATTGACGAAAATTGGCAAAAAAAAAAATACTCGTTGGACATTGTTGAGAATGGATATATAATAATGGCTGTGTGACTAGTAAACATTTACAAAAGCACGAAAACCTACAACAAAAAATTGGCACATTTGTTGTTTATTTTTTCCTCGCCGTTGCTTTGGTTTGTGATGACTTTCCTTCTTTGTTTTGCCTGGCGAGCGCCTGCTCCTCTAACAGGGCTTTTCTTGCGGCAATGGCCTCTAGGACATACGGCGCCTCCCGAATTTTGTCCCTAGAGGCCTTGCTGGAGTTTGCCCGAGGGCATACTAGTTCGGGGACTAGTGCCTGCTTGTAAAACCTGCATTGAAATTTCAAAGATATTATGCGATCGGACATAGCCGCTTATAAGAGAGAACACCGAGCGAATACTCACTGCACTAGGTGAGGCTCCATATCCTCTGCCCAAAACTTGTCATTACGCGTAATTAAGATCTCTTTGTCCCACTTCTTGGACGCAACGCCTGTGGCCTCATCTACATGTTCCTGATAGATATACAGGACACACTTGCTGCGTCCTGTAATGTGGAGCTGTCCCTGGATCTGGAAGTTGTAGTCAGACCGCTCGTACGGGTAGAGGGCACCATTGCCATCCAACTTGAGATAATCCAGCTGTAAATCAGAAACAAACAGTAATTACATAATATTTAGAAATTTCAACGGGTGCAAGCGAGGCCTTGTCCTCCGCACCCTTTGCAGCAGACATCAAGGGAAAGTTACCTTTTTACATCTGACCGCTTCCTCTGCGGAGTCAAAGTGGACGCCGCTTGTGGGGCATTTTATCTCAAGAAGCGTGTCATCATCTAAAAATCCGTCTGAAAATAATAATAAAAAAAAAACTTGCAACTTCTCGGAAATATGTCGTAAAAGAAATACTTATACCGGGTGTTTGATAAATGACACAGGTGCGGGCGGGTTTGCCTATTCGATATGCCCGTAAGGCGCCATAGCCCCTTGGATAGGCAAACCCGCGCGCACCTGAGTTTTTATGAAACACCCGGTACGAATTGCGCTCTTCCAGTATGTGGACATTCCCCAGAGAAAGGGTATATAAATTCGGAATCTTACCTGGACTTGCTGCCAAAAACGGATACTCCTGGTCTAGCACAAGGCCACAAGTTCGCACCGTCACTCCGTGCTTGGCCTCGTAGTGCTCCCTCGCGGTCCGCTCTGTCGCCGACCCGTGCTCCATGGCCTTGGTCTTGTTGGTCGGGTCGGTGTACAGGAGGTGGTGTACCAGTATCTTCACCGACAAGAGCTTAGACCGACGACAGACCGGGCCGAAGTTCGACGCGGTGAGGCGCAAGCGGCGCTCGGTGAGCCACTCCCAAGAGTTTTGGGCGATCTTCATGATCTCTTCGATCCTCTCTCTACTCTTTTCAATGGCATCCAGGTGGGCGCGGATCTTCGCCTCCAACACGGCCATGTCCTCAACCTCTGGGAGTGGCTGCGGCTCGTCCTCGCCCTCGCTCTCGCCCTGAGGGCCCTGGGCGTCGCGGCCATAGTGGTCGTCCGGCCCCGCCGCGGTGCGGCGTCTCTTTGGCGGCTGCCCAGACTCCTTGAACAGGGCGCGGCGCTTGCGCGCGCCGGTCAGCTTCGACACTTTGCGCGCGTTGTGCTGGCTCGTAAACGTGCCTGTCTTGACTTGACTTGACTAACCGTGAGGCCACCCGTGGCCCAAGGTTTTCGGTCCGACCAGTAGCCGTCCTAATTGTGAGGCCCTTCCACCGGGGCACATTGCAGAGCAAGTATGCTGATCCCGGTTTCCGGTAACGCCCGACATCCTCGCAAGTTGGCAGCTAAGTGGGTTCCCGAACCTTGAGGCGCTCGCGCTAAGCACGGGGGCCGTGGACCCCGCGGTTAGCTTCCGAGCGCCGCCAGGGTGCGGGGGCCCTTGATGAGGCGGCATGCAGCGTTGTAGATCCTACCGTTACTCGTCCGAGACCCGTCAGGGTGCGGGGGCCCTAGGTGAGACCGCGGCTGAACTGCGACCAGCGTCCACTGTCCGGCTTCTTCGAGGCGACGCGGCGCAGCCGCGGCGCGTGCTGAAGCTTCGTAGGCCCGGAGTCTTCTTTGGGTAGCGGCTCTTCTCTTCGTAAGCCCCGCCGAGCGACTACCCCTCCGGGTCTTCGGCCTTGGCCACAGGGTACACTTGGGTTATGGTGGACGCGCGCCGGTGTAGAGGTGCGGAGCTTTGAGGTGCGGGTGTCTTGGATTCGGTGGCCGCTCTTCGGGTGCACCCGGAAGGGGGTAGTTCTTGGGTAGGCGGGAAAGCTGGAGCGGAGAGAGCATGCTCACGCGCCGTGGGGAGTGGTAACACCGCCTGCTGCCTAGGATCAACGGTGACCTGCAGCCCCCCCC
>NW_026267194.1:1286733-1287431 GCF_000697945.3 Frankliniella occidentalis
CCAGTGACGTCAGAGGGAAGGCCAAACCGCTGGTACCGGGTAGCGCGGGTAGCGCGGGCTCAACGCAGTTAGGCAAGGGACACCAGCACTTGAATACTGCACAGGAGCACCTCGGACCCAGAGCTGGGTGCCAATTGCTTGAGCTTCAGTACAGGGTGCAGGGCGAAGCTGACGAGACGGACACTGCACTGAACACTTAAATGCTGCTACTCACTTGACCACTACACAGAACGCCAAAAGATGTAAGGCAAAATTGCAGAGAGGGCCGCTGCGACAGGAACGCTGGGCTGCGCTGCGCTGCTGCGCCGTAAAATTCTGGGGCTCGTCGGGCGGACCCCGCCGGCCGGGCCCCACAGCTGCGCACTGACGACGCTCAGCGCGTCGAACAAAGACCAAAACAGAAAATCACTGATAACTCGCGAACACCGAAACCGAATGACACAGCACTTTGCACACACACTCGCGGACACAACGCCGATTCACTGATACCAAATTTGACTCGGGAAACTGCGTTTATACCAACAAAAACCGAAGCAGAAGACGGAGCGACGTGAAGGCGTGCTCACCCCACGCCGACCCGGCCGGAACCCTTGGAGGTGCTTGGAGGAGTGTTGAGTCAAACGTGCCTGTGGGGCAACAGCATACGTCAATAGAAGGGGTGGTTCCTAAGTAAAATAATTATCATTGCCCCCCCCCCC
>NW_026267194.1:1294931-1295264 GCF_000697945.3 Frankliniella occidentalis
TACGCACCGCCACCTCTCGCCACGCCCCGCCACGCTATACCCCGCCGAAGATGCCAATACCTTACCCTCGGCTAAGCCGAACGCCAGCCGAGCGCGCGTTGCACCTTCACACTACGTCACGCCCCGCATTGCCGCTGCTCTTCTTGGCCGGCGACCCCCCAATACCCTGGACCTGAAGTCTACCCGAGCGGCCGCTCGGCCGCTGCCGAACGTAGGGTAGAGGGTATAGGGAGCAATAAAATGTGATTGAGGCCGGCGGCTCGGGCTGTTCACTTGGAGGCAAATGAATCCGGCTTCTGGTTTTGAGAGGTGAATAGTTGCTGCTCCCCCCCC
>NW_026267195.1:0-4082 GCF_000697945.3 Frankliniella occidentalis
ATAATGATCAACAAGTTTCTTAAGCTGGAGTATCACATCCAAAAAGGGACATTTAAACAAAGTTTAGACAGGGAAAATATTTTCTGAAGGCATTAGATTAAGGAGCCGATTTACAGATTCTAGTGAATAGTAATCAAAAATCAAAAACCAGGCAAGAGTCTAACCAGGGGTATGGCGTTTGCTGAGAGCTGCAGTGGACAGAGTGGCAGCATTTGACCTGTTCAGGCCATGAGGGATATCATCATCAAGGTCCGAATCTAAGTCTGACGACTTTGAACCTAAATCACCAGTGAGAAGCAGAACACAAATTTTGAAATTAATCCCAATATTTTCAATACAAATTACAAAAATTGTTCAGGAGGTGTATCTTCAAAATGAATTGTTCATAAAATATTAAGGAAGCATACAGCAACAGAACAAACAACTTTATAAAAATATGAGAAGAAAAATCTGCAGTTCATACCTGTCCCTTGATTCTGATGGTGGCGGGACATTACAGCAGATGCTACTGCGGCAGCTGCCCCCATTGATGATATTCCATCTCCAAATTCGTTGTCTATATCAGTGTTATTTCCTATAGGGAATGGAGAAGAGGAAAACAAAGTGCTAATGAAAAAGCCACAATAAAATAGAGTAAAAATGTTAAAGAATTAATATCAACACTACCAACCTGTGCCACCACAGCACACAATAAAAGATTGCATACGATCAATTTGAGTGCGGCACTGAACACACTTCTTCATAAGGGGTGCACATTGATAGCAAGCACACATGTGTCCACATGGCTTAAAGAGGACAGATGCCTTTTTGTCTGAACAAATTACACACTCTTCGATCTAGGAGGACATAAAATTGATTAAATACTGCACAATCTTGCCCATATTACAACTGCACTTCAAACCTGACTCTTACCTTCACCCGTGATCCAATAGGTTCTCGACATATGAGGCATTTTTTTACTCGTGAAGAACATTGTGTGCAGCATGATACATGACCACAGGGCTTAAACAATATGTCTCTTTTATGGTCAGAGCATACCAGGCATTCATCAAGGGCAGCTGGGTCATCGTCTGCATCCACACTTTCATATTGAGCCTTCAACTTGTTCCTGCGTTTTCAAAAGACACAAACACAAGAAAACAAATTTGTGAGGAATGTGGAAGAAATAAAATCCGACAGTCTTTGTTAAGATAGGGTGGCTTACATTTCCTGATCCTTGTGGCACTTAGTCAGGGCAACGAGAAGATTGGCATCAGGACATAAGTCAAGGGGAGTTTGCCCTTTCTTGTTCTTAATTTTCAGGTCTGCCCCATTCCCGGCGAGGAAACAAGCGATTGTCGCCGATGTCTTTTTCTTGTCTTTATCCTGACGATCGCAGCTTAGACCCATAAGGAGCTAGAAAACAAAAGGGTAACTACAATTACATCTGACAGAAAAATATCCACCAACACATTAATTCAAGGAAGCAAGGCGAGAGCACAAAATCAGAGAGTAGGTGGAAGGAGATGGTGACGGGATGGAGGTTATGTGACTGAAATGCAGGGCAAGGGAAAAGGGGGACGGTGGGCGGTGGGTCCTCACCTTGCTGACGCCCTGCACGTCCTGCAGCTGTCGGATCTGCGAGAGCGTGTGGTGCCGCAGGGCCTCGTGCAGCGGGGTGTCGCCGTCCTTGTCCGGCACGTTCAGCACGGCCCCGAGCTGGACCAGCAACTGGAACAAGAGAGAGCCACATCAGACTTGGGCGCGCTGCTGGCGAGGCGGTTAGCGCCGCGGAGGTAGGCAGCCCATCGTACGCACCTGCACGACTTGGATGTGCTGCCGCTCGACGGCGAGGTGCAGCGCCGTCTGCCCGTTCATGTTCTGCAGGTCCATGTTGGCCTTGCCCTGGCGCACCAGCATGCGCGCCACCATCGTGTGGTTGTTGAGGGCGGCCAGGTGCAGCGCCGTGTAGCCGTCGTCCTTCTTCTCGTCCACGATCCAGGGGCGGGGCAGCTTCTGCAGCAGGATCCGCATCGCGCTGCAAAACAGACGGAGAGCGGAAGGGCGTCAGCATCGGCGTCAACTCTGAGCGGCCGCACTCGAAGGAAAAGACGGACTGCAGGAATTAATTAATTTTAAAGGAAATGGAGGGAGAGCGAGAGAGAGATTTGTGGGGTTGAGCTGACTGAGGGCGAGGGCGCGGGCACGGGCCTCCCACTTGTAGGTCTGAGCCGGAGGGGAAAGGGGGAAGAAAGGGGGGGGGGGGGTTGAAACAGGGTCTTAGAATCCACAGAACACCTCGTTCTTGAGGTGATTGCGGTAATCGGATTAAGGTCGTCCCGGGCCTCGCTGTGAGGCCTCTCTCCACTAGAGACGCCCACTAGATCTCCACCACCCACCCTGACCTCCACCCTCCGCGGCTCACCCTGAGCCCTCCCTCAAGCGGTAGGCCCTCCAGTGTCCGAGTTGGGCCCCGGGCCCCCATTCAGCGCGGCCGCGTCGACAAAGCCTCGGCAGGCCTCGGCCCAGAGGTCTAAAAGCCCAGTGCCGGCCCCCCGCAGCCCCCGCCAGGGCCGCGCTGGGACCGCGCTAGGGCCCCACCAGGGGTCCTGAGCCCCTGAGAAATCTGCTTAAAAATGTAACGAGGCTCCGTGGCGCGCCCCGCCACCAAGCGGTTCCCACTCGCGGCGGCAGCGGGGGGCGGCAGCTGACCAAATAGCCGCCAAATAGAGACTCTTTGTCGGGATCCTGGCCGGGTGCCGGGTCCCCGCTCTGATTAGACCGCCCGTGACGCAGTATTATTGCGCCCGTGAGAAGAAGGAATGACCGCAATTTCTCTCGGCCGTTAAGCATGACAGCAGGCGGATCAGGAGAGCATCTCATACGGCCAACCACCAACGACCACGTCCCTGGACAGTCAGGCGGGGGCGAACTTGCATCACCTCGGCTTGGGCGGCGCCCGCCCTGCCATATCGGAAGGACCCCAGCCAGCTCCCCCATCGGGTAGGCAAAAGTGAAAAATGCCCGCAAATCACGCTATGACGCGCGAGTGGAGCCCATGGCATGTCGTCCTTGCACGGCGGCCACTCCGCAGAGCCCCTTATCCCCGAGATGATGGAGGCGGTGATGATGGCGGTCAAACTCGACAAGCTAAAGGGGATCGGAGTCACATCTCTCTCTGCTTCGCCTTGGCTCGCATCAGAGCAGATGGGTGGTCGTGGTCAGTCCGGCCCGGCGGTCGTCGTCTCCACGGTACGGTACGTAATCAAATCACGAACACCCACCCCGAAGTTCGACATTGACGAAGTATTATTTCGCCAACAAGAAGTGTGTCGCCCCTAAACCCCTTCCAACACCAAAGCACAGCGCCTCTTCGCACGGCGAGGCTTCGCAGTAGAGACAGATCCTTCTCCCAGCAAGTTCAGTGTGTGTCCGGCCCCTCGCAATCCCGCCACTGGCTGCGGCCAAATAAAAAGAGGATTAGCGCCCCTTCATTTCGTCCAGACGTGACAATTTGCGGAGGGGGAGGAAGGGAAAGGGGGGTGAAGGGGTGACGACCGTGTCGGACGTGGCACGGCGTGGCGACGGGCCCAAGGGCTGGCGACCTCTTTGTTCAATACAAAGCGCAGTGCGCCCCGCCTCAACCTCAGCGCCCCACCCCCTTCCCCCGCGCTGTACGCCCCTGGCCTGGCCGGCCGGCCACCGGGACCGGGGTGGGACTGGCGCTGCTCTGCTGTCGAATCGTGTTGCAGAGGCGAGGCCTCCTATCGGATCGGCTTTGCGGGTGTAAGTAGCGCCAAAACCGATACCGCACCGAGCAGGGCGTTCGGGGGAGAGCGGAGGAGCGCCCGAGAGAGGAAGAGGGAGCGAGAGACAGCTCGAGGGAGAGGGAGAGAGAGGGATGCAGGAACATCTCTCGGCGCCTCTCCCCGCCCTCTCACCGGCTACGCCGCTGGAGCAGGGTGGGGCCGAAAGCAGCGGGCCTCACGCGGCGCGTCGGCGGGGTGTTTGTTTGTTTTCAAACCAACAGCCTATCTCCTTATTCCACCCCTTTCCCCTCCCACCCCTCCTGACTGGCAGGGCATCCCTCGTCTGGACGCGCC
>NW_026267195.1:5370-8325 GCF_000697945.3 Frankliniella occidentalis
CCCCCCGCTCCCACCACGTAGAGCGCCCCTGCCACCACGGGGACACCATACTTATGTAAATAAAGCTCCTGAAGCTCTCGCAAGAGTATATATAATATGAGCGGTACAGCGCTGGTTTGCTGGTTTGGCGTAGGCAGGGAAGCGCGCCGAACGTGGCGACAGGCAAACGGGCGCCGGGGCGACGAGGGCAGATGGAAATGTACCGAACCGTGTGTGCCGTGTGTCAGGGCTACGACACAACAGTGTTGTGGGTTTGCCTACCCCACCCTGGGGGCCACGGCGCCTGACGGATGGACCACGTAGGCAACCCCGCATATTGATGTGTCATAGCCCTACTAAAAGGTACCAGGGGCCTGAATGATCCCGCGCACTTTTGTAGGGTATAATGCAGGCCTGCGGGCGCGTTGCCTATCTGGTAGGGGGCCTTGAGCCACGCGGTCAGCGGCGTTAGGCGAGCCGTACACGGAGGGTACACGGGATCCGGCGAACAACAAGAAGTGGAACAGCGCGGCAAGAGAGAAACCTGTGCGGGGCGCAGGGGCAGTGCCAGCCGCCAGCCAGCCGAGGCCAGGCACGTAGTGTATGTACGTGTTCCGTAACAAAACGAGGATAATGTGGACTGCAGACAGCGAGGCGAGGCGGGGCGGGGCGGGGCCTCGCCGAGTATCTGCTGCTGCACAAGAAGTTGCCCCTCCAGGCGCCTTATATCAGCAAGAACAACTCGGCGCACGTTTCGGAGATCAGCAGGGAAGTTCTTCGCGGGGTGTAAAAAGTATATAACAAGGAATGGGGAAATTACAGGGTTCCGTCTGAAATTCGGACAGATGCAAAAGCAGCTGAGACGCCTGAAAGTAGGTGCAGGCAACTCACGGGACGCCACCGTTGTTCGCACCGAACAAAATATGGCGTTAAGAAACGAACAAAAAGTTTTGGTTTGTCATGGTGTGTCGTGTAAAAGGACTATTCAAACTGGGCCTTCTTTTTCAGCGTCTCCCCGCCCCGGACTCGAGCAGACTCCCAGCTGCCGTTGCCGCGCGCTGCGGTGCGGCACTCCAGCAGGCGCCGCAATCAGCCCGGAGCAGGGTATGCTGAAGCATTGTGGCAGGTCTGCGGCGCGGGCGCGGGGCGGGGGCTCCAGGGCTCCAGCAGACAGACCGACAGTCACATACTTGTTCCATTCCCTTCTCTCTAGCCGCGTCGCTGCTCCCGGCACTAACTTTTGGGGCAAGAAGTGTGAGGGAAGCGTCGTCGTCAGCGACATTGTCGGCTGCCTGTGCCTTGCTCTCGCGCGGTGTTCGAAAACAGCTTTACCGTCCGAAAAGAAGCGCGGGCATGTGTGTGTGTGTCGCTGTGTTCGTGTGTGTGGGGGTGTGGGGCTCAGGGGTGTACATGTGTGCTAGTATGCTACACCGCCTCTCTCGTATGGAGATGAGGTACTCTGCAAAGAACAATACGAGTCCCCCCCCCTCCCCCCAGGCAGCTGCTTTTGTTGCCAATTACTGTATGCTAGTCCGCCCGCTGACGGCAGAGGGCACCCCGCCCCGCCCCGCCTCGCGGCCCCTGGCGCCGCCCCTCGCTTCTCGGGAGGGGGTTACACAGCCATCGGACAGGTGAATTATAGCAAAGTGTCGGCCGGCAGACACGACGCCAAAGGAACAAAAACACGTGTGAGGAGGGGAGGGGGGAGGGTGGCAGGATGGCGGCCGCACCGCGCGGCAGCAGCAGCGCCACCGGGGAAAAAGGAAAGCGAGGATCAGGAAAAAGAAGGAAAAGGAAAAGGTGGTGAAAAGAGAAGAGGCCAAACGCGTGGCGCTCCTGCTGCTGCTTCTGCTGCCGCTGGGCCCGTTGCCAAGTGTGACGGATTTAGTTGGATGGTCGGTCGGCCAGCGCACAAGCGGGGCTCGGGACGCGGAGGGGCGGGGCGGGGCGGGGCGCAGCGTCGCGGTACTGCTGCTGCTGCATGGTTCGTCGCTCGGCACGGGCAGCAGCGGCTGCGCACATTTAGCACGCGCGCCAGGTGCCACTCCCCGCCACGCTGCACGGCCCCTCGTACACACGCACACACGCTCTAGAAGTGCTGTCCATAGGGCAGGCGCAGCGCAGACTGCAAGCCCCGCGCAGAGAGACCGACGCGAGCGGAAACCGCGGGCGGGTCCGGGCCTGTAACCCGACACTGGCGCTCGCCGCCCCGCCTCTCGCGGCCGCCGCAGCGCCCCGCCCGCCCCACCCGCCGCGCCTCCATCGCGACGGGACTCGCACGTAGACCACGCCATTTGTTGGGGTTGGGATGGGTACAAGTTTGTCTATGGTCCCCAAAATCGAAGAAATAGTGTTTTGAAGTTTTTATTCGCAAAGTTACCCCACCAGGAAAAAAGTAACCAGTGAGGATACATTTATCATGGGCCCGCAATGCTTCCATATGATGACTTGCCGTCGTGTGTAGAAGTACCCCAACGAGCCCCCACACAAATGACGTACATATTTTGTGAACCGGCCCCACACACCCCACACGGCCACGCCGCCAGTGCTCGGCCGGACCGTGAGGCTCGACTCGCTCACCGTTACGGCCGTGTAAACAAGGGAAATGTCCACCACCGCGTGCCGCCGTACCGCGCTATGTAAATGTCGGTCGCACCCCCGCCGCCCGCCGCCCCGCGCCCTGTGTACATGCATACCGCGAGGGAGAGAGAGGGGGGGGGGGATGGAAATGGGGCGAGAGGGGTGAGGGTGGGGTACAAAAGTGTGAGCAGGGGGTCAGAGAGAGGGGGCCGTGCACTCTGTGCGGCGGCCGCTGCACAGCCCACGTCTTGAGCAGTGTACTCACGCCTGGCGCGGCGGGGCGGGGCGGGGCGGGGCGAGGAGGGGCGAGTTAGGGCGCGCTGCTCGTAAGCACTGTTATTTTCAGACGCCTGCGATGTTGTTGCTGCTGGGACTGAGCCGGGCGCGCGAGGCGCA
>NW_026267195.1:10085-13647 GCF_000697945.3 Frankliniella occidentalis
GGGGGGGGCATGGCCCTACGCTACACAGTAAGAAAGCAGCAATGTTTTTGTTTGAAGTAGAAAATTGTGTAAAAGGCATATGAGCTTTAAAGTAAACAGACCGCGCGGACACTTTGAGGTACATTTTGTTTCAAAATTTCAAACTAATTTAGGCCAATGCCATTTCTTTTTTTTTTCTTTTTGTAACTGCAGGAGTTGAGAGGAGTAATGGGACCCTGGCCCTGGGGTCGGTTCAGCTCACGTCAGCAGGATACACACACACGACTGTACTGTACCCCCGGGCCAGCTCCAGCTCCGGGCTAGCGCTCCACACAGCCGCACAGCTGCGCGCCGCTCCACGCAGCTATGAGCAGCCCCACGCAGCTCCGTGCTCCGTCCCACAGCCCTTCGCGTTTGGCGCCCCCGCCCGCGGGGCCCAGCCGCCCCAGCAGCAACCAGTCGCCTTAAATCACCTCTTTATCGCAGAAATTATGATATATTTGAGCGGGAGTACCGCGATGGCGCGACTGCGCGGCAGCAGGGGCGCCCAGGCGTGTGCACACACACACATACACACACGGCCATTCCCTTCAAACACTGCTATTGCTGCTATAGTTTCTACGCTCAATCTGACGAAATATATAAATAATTTTCATGGGTTGACGCCGCTGCCCCACACTGTGTACCTCCCGTCTCTCTTTCCAAACCCACACCCCTTCACTTTCTCCCTTTCCCCATCTCGCTCTCCCCGAGGCTCTCCCGCGGCCGAGACAGACTCCGATGCCGACGCCAGGGCGGCGACGACGGCGCCTTTCTAATAAAAAATGCCGCCGTCATTCAAAGTCGATTCGCGTCACTTGGTATTCCAGCCGAATGGCGCGTCGCGGCAAGTCTTCCCACGTCCGCGAAAATACACAAGACAAAGACAAGCAAAAGAGGGAGAGAAAGGAGCGAGCGGGGCCGGCGGAGAGACAGGGAGAGACGACGGCGAAAAAAATAAAATAAAAATACATGCAATGCGGGCGCGGCGTGGCCATCCCCGAAGCAGGGGAAGGGGATGAAGGGGGCCGGGGCGCATAGCGACTACCGACAGTCCCGGCGGCCGCCATGCCGGGGATTAAATTGAATTTGAACGGGATTTGCACGAAAAGCTCGACTGGGGACGTTAATTCGAAAGCCGCCGCGCGCCGCTCTGCCGCCGCCCACACTGCCCTACAACCCCTGGAGCCCGCATACCTTGACACCGTGCATTATAATGAAAACTTGGCACGCCTTAGCCGAACTGAAATAAATATGACTCCGGTTTGGCACGACCCCCCGCGAGCAGCGTGCCTCGCCCGCCGCAACCTGACGAGGCGGAGCGAGGCGGAGCGAGGCGGCGCGCGCGAATAAGGCTCTGCTCCGCCCCGGGCGGGCGCCACCACCACCTCCTTATACTTCAACGGGGATTACGGGGTTAAGTTACACAGTAGAACACTTCTTGCCAAGGAACTTTGAGGAAAAACTAAACAAAAATCAAGTTTGCCAGTTATAATAAAAGACATTAAAATTTTTCAACATTTTAATTTTAAAAAATATTATAATTCCAGGTGAAGATGGGGGGGGGGGGGGACTCTATTGTTTTGGGTCGACCTACCGGTCTGGTCTCCACGGGCCGACGCCGCGGCACGCGCCCTTTCGCCCTTTCTAATATGAAGGGCAATGTGGAAGGTTGGGGCTGCGCAAAGGTAGAGGGCGGTGGTGGGGGCGGGGCGGTAGCTGGGCCAACGAATCCTTTGTCCTCTAAGACCACGACGAGCGCGGAGCTGGCCGAAAAATGGCCAGGTTTCAGACGGCGAGGATAAGAGGGTGGGCGGGCATCAGGGGACGAGGGGGGCCAGACGACGTCGAGGGGACGGCAAGAAGAAGACGGAGGAGCAGGAAGAGGAGGTGGAAGTCCAGGACGGAATCCCACAAACATCCGGTGTAGTCGGGCCGGTGAGGGGCTGGCCCGGCCTGCCTTGGCAAAGGGATGCCGCTTGGCACCCGGCGAGAGGGCGGGGCGGGGCGGGGCGGGGCGGGCTGCACCGAGCACCAACTTCATCGGCCAGAGCGAGAGAGAGGTGAGCCAAGGAAGGGGCGGGGATAGGCGAGAACGTAACTTTATTGATATTCCTCACCAGTGTACTTATCCATCGTAAGTCAGGACGGAACCCGTCCCTTAATGATAACGGGCCACCCCCTCCCCACCACTCCCACCTCACCCTCGCCCACCCAAGTCCCAAGTTCCGGCCCCGCGGATGGACACACCTCGAATGCCAAAAGACTCGCTGACGAGTACCCTTCCCCCCTTCACGCCAACCCCTGGCAGGAGCGAGGGCCGCCGCGACTGGCGTACCCAAAACCGTGAGAGGGAGAGAGAGAGAGAGAGAGAAAGATAGACGGGGAGACCAGAATACGTCCGAGTGGAAGAGGAAAAGAGAGGTGTGTGTGTGTGAGTGCGGACCACCCTCTGACGTCAGAGACGCGATGGCGCAGAGCCACCTCCTCGCTCCGCTCGCCTCGCCGGCAGCCTCGACGCGGAGCTCCTTGGCGGTGCCCTGCCCGGGGCCGCGGCGGGGCCGCTCAGGCGGGGGTCACGAGCCAACGGCGGTAGCGCCCTTTGCTCGCTCGCCTCGCTCCGCCCCGAGATGGCCTCGTTTACATGGATATGGCGGGCTGGCCTAAAGGACCGCGCCGTTGGGCTCACCGGGCCCCACACCGCCCCCTACTCGCCGCCCCCGATGGAGCGCGCGGCCCCACAGCGCCGGCAGCCGGCAGCACCCGGACAGCACAGAGCGATCGCCACGATCACCACCCGACCCTGCCCTCCGAGTCGTGCGAGATGTCCGCCCGCCTGCTGGTTGCTGCTGCTGCTGGTTCCGGCTGGATCCGTGCCGAACTTGTCCGAACTAATAAGCAGCAGAACGCTCGGGCGGCGGCTCCTGCTGTGTTGAGGCAACTCCATTAGCGAAGACATGATAAAACAACGTTGGCACAGCAGCGCCTGAGCAGCGCGCGCAGCCTGCTGGGCCGGCAGGGCGGGCCGGGGCGGGGCGGGGTACGGCAGTTTCGATTGGATATCCGCCCTTATTATATCGTCAAGTGAACCCGACCCTCGCCGGCCGTGCCGGGGCGTACGCACGCCGCCCCCGAGCCCCTCCAGCCTTCCGCCCACCCCACTCGGCCCTTCCCTTCCCCTCCCCTCCACGCCTCTATTTTCCTTTCGGCGATTTCCCCCAAAACGACGTCCGCTTTATCACCGATTGTAGGAAAGCAAGAAGGGGTTTCAGCTCAGCCCTTGCCGACTGGACCCCCGGCCCGGCAGCGACGCGTGGTCGATCCACACTGCAAAAAATACAATTACAATTCGTTTTGAAATTTAACTAACGCGCAGTCGGGACCATGGCCTCGTCGCGTCGCTGTCCGTCGCCCATCGCTCGGCACATGTGATCGGCAGATTTTTATTTCCCCACTCAGAGCTCAGAGCAGAGCAACTGGCTGCCTCAGCGCCAAGCGAGGGGTCGCCGACTCACCTGACCCGTGTACCCAGTACTATATATTA
>NW_026267195.1:14794-16688 GCF_000697945.3 Frankliniella occidentalis
GGGGGGGGCGTGGAGCAGGAAAACGTGCAGTCGAAGGTGGCGGGGCGGGAGGCCGTGTGGGCAGTGCAAAAGGGTTGGAGACGGGGCGCGGCGGCGTCCGAGCGACTCCGAGAGCAGAGAGTTCACTCTCGCTCCACATACACACTAAATGTATTTGGATGTTTTAGTGCAAACGTTCGTGCTACGTTTCGACTCCGAAAAATTTGTGCTAAATAGTGCACGATTTCGTACACATGCATTAACAAAGTGTTCAAATCCTTGCAGCAATGTGTGCAAAATATTTGATTGCGTAAATTTGTACAAATATAAGATACAGTTAATATTGTAGGTATTGTAGTATATGTGTAGTAACTAATTTACAGTTAGGCACTGATCTAATTTGGAACTGAAACTAGCAGCTGAGCTGGTTATGGGCAACCACATGTAATTAGCATGGCTTCTTATAGGATAGGTGAATGAAGACGCAGGATGCAGTTGCAGTTAAAGGTATAGAAGCGGGTGGTGGAGGAGCGGGAGGAGCGATGGTGAGGAGCGAGGGAGAGAGAAGGAGGAGAGAAAGGGGGTCATGAGGGAAGTGCACAATAAAATTTTGTTGCCTCCTCCCCTGACACGAGCCGCACATCGGGTACCGTTTTCACCCGTTTCACGCTTTCATCGTTTATGGAGAGGATGTTAAAACGGCGGGGGAGGTACGCAGAGGGGGGTATGTGCGTAACGCAGGCAATGCGGAAGAATAAGGAGAGCGGCGGAGAGTTTTGCAGAGTGTACTGCCAACAAACAGCCACTCGGGGGCCCGTGCAATGGCATGCAAATATTTGCTCTGGTCCGCGAGGCGGTTTACTGACCAAACTACGGACCACTCTCACTTTTCGCGTATTTTCTCTCCCTCCTCCCCAAGCTCTCTCTCACCCCCTCTATCTCACTCTTCGACCCGCCCCTTTCGTGCCGCGTCCCGATTGGGGGAAATGATATGCGAGGCAGAGAAGCGGAGAGTAGGGGAGGGCAGAGGAGATGAAGGATAGAGATCTGGGCGCGGTTATTTCAGTCCCTTAATCCAGTCCGTTTCGGACCGTTTCATTAACTCTGTGACGTTCGCCAGTCTCCCTGTTAATAAAAATTACACAAAAGGTTTCCATGGAGATTTATACGTCGTTTTGACCCCCAGTGTCCACAATAAACATTTCTTTACGCGCGGAAAATAAACGCAATAAGGACAGTAAAGCGAAGACGAAACGCCAGCCGCGTGTATCTTTGCTTCATCTACCGCACACAGACACAGACACAGACACACACACACACACACACACACACACACACACACACACACACACACACACACACACACACACACACACACACTAGAGAGAATCGAGAGCTATAGAGATACGGGGCCGGGGACTGTCAGACAGCAGGATAGAGGACGAGGGAATTTCACTGCTGTCATGCCATAAAATGGAGATGTCCCTGCCTCTCGTCACAGCAATCCACGGGCCCGCTGCGTCCCGCGCCACCGCTCCCTGGGCCCGGCCCTGAACAGCTGCGTACGGAGCGCGGGGCGGGGCGCTCTCCTATGCTATAATAAGAGTATGGTCCCCCTGAGTCACGGCGCGCTGCCGCCCCTGCCGCAGCCGCCATAGCGCGCAGGGGTCGCAGGGGCCTGGGGCCACCGCGAGGCGGTGAAAATGTAAATGGAACCACTCTGCACTACTGCAAACGTGCGACTGTAACCGTGTGTGCATATCCATGCCTATGTGCAACCCATCTCCACCCCCTTCCCTCGCCACCCACCACCCACCATTCACGAGGACCCCTCCCCCTTTCAGCAAGACTCGTAAATATGCGGACTCGTTCATTACCAAATCCAATAGGTGCCACCGCCACCGCCACCGCCCCC
>NW_026267195.1:17023-18551 GCF_000697945.3 Frankliniella occidentalis
GGAGGGTGGGGAGGGGTTCGCGTGCACGCACTGAATGCATAAAACATTGGCCTGACATACGCGGGGCGGAGCCGGAGCAGCCCGCCAAGGGGTCAGTATAAATTCTTCTCTCAGACTTTACATACTCCCGGGGCGCAGCGGGGCGGCAGATTTTTGCCCCCTCCCCCTCTTTCTTTTGCTCCTCCTCCGTTTCTAATGCAAACAGCAGCAGGAGCCGCCACAGCGAGCCTTAGCGTCGTGCTCGGCGTCGTGTCGCGACGGAACTGAAACTCCCTGACGCCAACATTTTCGGGGTCGCGACGCACACTTCTCTCCTTCACGAAGAGGTGCACTTGCGAAGACTGTGTGCCCTGACTTTTTACTGCGGTTGCTATTACCTTACCCCCATTTCCACTAGACATTCTCAGATTGTTATAGACACTACCATGTAGTACACTGTGAAAAATAGTAGGAAGGTATACAGGAAAATTTTCCCTGACGAAAGTTGCAAAAATAAAATCCATTGGCGAGTAAAATATGTGCTCTTGTAAATTGACAACTTAAATTATAGTTCGAGTTTTCAAAAATTTTGTAGATTTACGACGATATTTCTGACAGTGTAAGGTAACTGTACCTAACATAAATCATGTACCAAACATGGATCATTTTCATCTATTTATAGATAAGATGAATGATTTGGTGCACCACCAATGGTCATGGCATGGCCAATACTGTTATAAATCAGGAATCAGGGAAAAGAGGTGTTTATTCGGCAGGAGTCGGGACAGGGGCGAGTGGTCAACAAGAATGTAGCATGGCAACGCGCGAGACAGTGGGATGCACATTCGCGGGGGCGCGGTGTTGTCGAAAGTCGGCACAATGTAATACACACTTTATAACAATACCGAGGTTTGGTCATGGACAAAGGTCATAGACTAAACAGACGACGGAAGAAATCAAAGATGAAAACAGAAGAAGAAGAAGAAGAAGAAGAAGAAGAAGAAGAAGAAGAAGAAGAAGAAGAAGAAGGGGAGAAAGCGCAGCAGGAATCCCAATGCTTCCGTCCCGGTCCACTTGTGACCGGCGGCCGGCGGCGAGCAGCTCAAGACTCCCCACCCCCCACCGCAGCCCCAACCCTTCCCAACCTGACACTGCACCAAACTAACCCAATCTCGAAGCCAACCTGTCCAAGTGTCCACACGGTCCGGCCCGGTCCCTCCCAGACCCCACCCCACACATACCCCTCGGGCTGCTCGGGGGTCGCGCCTATACCCTCTCTCCTACCCGGGCCCGTAGGTAGGGTCGGTCGACCCCGCAGCGACCAGCAAACAGCGCACTGAACACGGGTCCAAACACTCCACGGGATCAACCCATCTCACACAGCGTCCTCCCACTCAAAAGTGATGCCTATGTTGCCACCGATGTTACTGCCTCTACTGCCGCCGTTACCTCGATACATAACAGCAAAAAAAAAAAAAAAAACTACACTGCAAAAAATTAGAGTCTGATACAGAACGATCTACAGCGTTACTGTAGATGCCGCTCTTAG
>NW_026267195.1:19412-19846 GCF_000697945.3 Frankliniella occidentalis
GGGGGGGGCAATAACAGCGGCTTGATAAACCTTCGGTGGGCCGGGCGCAACCCCTTCGGCCGTGTATTGTCCTCTCCTCGCATCGCTATCACAGGTCCCGGCTCTCGGCCCGGGACCCACCACGGGGACCCAGCGGGGGCCCGGGGGCCCACAGCGGGGGAACCCACGGGGTGGGGACGGGCGGCCCCGGGCCGGGCGGACCTCCGCGGCGCCACACCGTGTGAGCGGCGGGGCCGTTATTGCCCCGATAAAGCAGCTCCGCCCCGCCAAACCCCACCCCGCCACACCCCGCCCCGCCACGCGAGCCAGATCAGCGCGCAGGTGTGCACACACCTACCCCAATCGGTTTGCCTGGCGGGAGGCGTTGCGAACAGGTAGAGTGCAGCGCTGTGCTTTTGAAGCCACCCCTTCCCCCCTGTTCTCTCGAGCGCCCA
>NW_026267195.1:20726-26232 GCF_000697945.3 Frankliniella occidentalis
CTCACGGCGCGACACCTTCCCAAACCGACTCCAATCAGAGCGGCGCCATGGGGCGGGGCGGGGCGAGGCAAGCTGGCTCCAGGCCCCGCCAACCACCACCACCAGTTCCACCGCGACAGTTCCTCAAATGCCATGCGGCTTGCGCTGCAGTCATTTTACTTCACTGTAAAAATACTAGAAAACGAACAAAAGCAAAAAAGGCGACTTTTATTAGGACATTGGGATGGGCGAAAAATGATTCAAGCGCAATACAGGATATCATAGTCCTGAGCCAGTGGGAAGAGGGGAAATAAGCAACGAGACATGCAAGAAATGTGCGCCATTTGTCGTTAGCCGTACAACTGATGCTAAACTTACACGCATGCATACGGTTGGTACGCGTGTAGGGTAGGACATGGTCGCGGTCAGCGCCCCCGCTATGCGCCCCGGCCACACTCCCCTGCTTCCCCAATCAGCTGTCACAGTCTGCGCGTGTGCGCGCACATGTGTGTGTGTGTGTGTGAGGGAGAGAGAGAGAGAGAGAGAAAGCAAGACGGAGACGGAGAGAAAGTAAGAGGGAGAGAGAGGCACTTTACGGCGTGTTTAATGCGCCCTTTACGCCCCCGCAGTGCATTGTGGGGTGGCGCGGCGGGGCCGTAGGCGGGCCGTAAAGCACCCCACGGCACCGGACAACTTCTCATACTTGACCTCAAGCATCCGACGCTTTGCTCAAAGTTTCAGCTCCGCCGCGCCCCTCCGCCCCGCCTCCGGCACGGCCCTGCGACCTCGCGGCCCCGGCCTCTCTGCGAAGGGGTACTGCGCGGCGTACAGTTACCCCGGGGTGCAGCGCCGCACCGCCAGGCAGCTCCACTAGAGGGAGAGAGGGGTGGGAGAGGAGGAGGGAGCGAGAGAGCGAGAGCGAGAGCGAGAGCGAGAGAGAGAGAGAGAGAGAGAGAGAGAGAGAGAGAGAGAGAGAGAGAGAGTGAGAGAGAGCGGGAGAGCGATGTGATGTGCCCCAGGATATGCCATGCCGGCTAACTACCATCATTTCGAATGACAAAGCCCTCGAATTCCCCTCTCGGGTCCGCCCTGCCGCGCCCGGCCGCTAGGCCTGGCCCACGCCTCGCATTGCTTGATGGGGCGTGTCATGCACGCCGCCGCCCCGCCACGCCCCGCCCCGCCCCGCCCCGCCCCGCCCCGCCACGCTGTATGAGAATGTCACGCTCGCGGTAATATAGGAGCGCCGCGAGCCGCGAGGGGCGCGAGAGCAGCACAAACTCCATCCAAGTTGTTGAGAGCACCACGCTCTTGCTCTGTGCCCCGCACGTCTTGCACCATGCACCCGCCAGCACCAACACCAACCCCTTCCCCGGCTCCTTCCGAGTGCCCGCGTGCACCACTCGCCAAGACAAAAGTAGGAATTCAGCCGCGCGTAGAACGATTTTGTGTCAAAACTTATGGTCTTTGGAGAATTTTCATCCCATATGCCATAACGGTATGCTGGGTTTCACCACCAAACCAAAGATATCACTGAGACAAACTTCTCTAGTTGACAGAGTGAATAAAATACGGTTAAAATGAGGAGAGAGAGAGAGAGAGAGAGAGAGAGAGAGAGAGAGAGAGAGAGAGAGAGAGAGAGAGATGGAAGATACGTCGACGAAGGGAGAGGGGATGGGGAGAGGGTGTTAGAGAATGCAAGGGTTGCGCGCGCGCGAGGCTCGGCGCGGCGCGGTGCGCTGGCACAAGCAGCGCTGCGCGGGGCGGGCCGGGCAGGCGTCTGGCTAACGCTATGAATAGCTGCGATTTATTTTGGGTTGCTGCACACGCGTCTCCGCACCGCACACCACATCCCATCCCCTCGGCGCCGCACCGCGCCGCGCCACGCCACG
The DNA here is from genome assembly GCF_000697945.3 of Frankliniella occidentalis. Taxonomy (NCBI): domain Eukaryota; kingdom Metazoa; phylum Arthropoda; class Insecta; order Thysanoptera; family Thripidae; genus Frankliniella; species Frankliniella occidentalis. The sequence goes on from NW_026267195.1 coordinate 22,595, forward strand.
CCACACCGCGCCGCGCCGCGGCACGCCACGCCACGCCACACCGCGCCGCGCCACGCCACGCCACACCGCGCCGCGCCAGCGGCACAAGCCAGGAGGCCAGGCGGCCGTTGACATCGCCTGCGTTCAATGAACATCTGCCTTGCGGCGCCAATCGCCCATCCTCGGCGGTTGTGATTAAACGTAACGTTTTACTCATTCATCGACTATCAACATTGTGATGGCATAACAATAATTGATTAATCACTACGCTTGGAGTCACAAATTTATTTTATTGAGGAACCCTCACAACCTAAGGAATGGTTGTGCGTAGTGATTTCAACGCACTGCCTGGGTCTGGCCCAGCGCCCCGCAGGTAGGCCACCCGCCCGCTCACCTGTGCGCCGGGAGAGCATCGCTCACCTGGTGGGGCGCTCCCTGACTAACCTGCTGGACGCCAGGACGGGCTCACGGATCACCGCCGGGCAGGTAGGCCTCCCGCCCGCCCACCTGTGCGCCGGGACGGCATCGCTACCTGGTCGGGCGCTACGCTACCTGCGTGGCTCACCTGCCGGCTGGACGGGCTCGCCGCCGGGCAGGTAGGCTGACCGCCCGCTCGCCTGCGAGCCGGGAGAGCATCGCTTACCTGGTCGGGCGTTACCCGCCCGTGGCCGTGGCCCGACCTGCTCGACACCGACACCTCGGGCCACACTAAGACCGCGACGCGCCACAGTAGAGTGCAAACTCTGAGTTGCAAATTTCATTTTACGTCTCGCGTGATTTTTCATCCAGTGAATCAGAACAAAAGTTGCAAGAGAGGGGGAGGAGGAGGGGAGTGGGAGGGCGGAAGTGGTGTGTGCGGCCCCGGCCCTGGCCCCGGCCCGGTGGGTCCGAGGGTCCCCGCCACGCCAAGCCACATCTGGACGTCATTACAGGCCAGCCAGTCAGCTGTGCGCGGCTGCTGCGCGCGCGCGCTCCGGCGCGGCGGAGGCATCTCTGCGGGTGACACGATCGCATGTGACAGGCAGGCAGCCCCACCCCATGGCCCATGGCGCGGCCCCCGGCGCGGCGACACCCCCGCGGAGCGGGCCATGAGGCTGTGGATCAAGAATTCCTTTTCGTTTCTGATACCGCAGATACTATATGTATCGACACGCATCGTTGACGTATGTAGCTCGGACGCGGCTGGACACACACACACACACACTCGACTGCTCATTGCTCGCTTCATCGATGTCCGGTCAGAATAATATCCCTCCCTTGTGTCAGCCCCAGGCGAGAGGCGAAACGCACGCACTCGTGCTCATTTGCCCATCCGTAAATACACAAAAATATAAACTTTTTCGAGGGGTGAAAAATTTGGTAGCTTTGCAGCATTTGCTTTGAACAAACTTAGTTCGTACGCTGTGACAAAATTGGCAGCTGTGCAATACAAAGCGTTTGGTTTGCAGCTTCCAAAACTAATTTGATAACATGTTTGTGAGCTTTGTAGAATCTTTAACAGATTTAACAGTGTGGCGCAATATTGCTGCCCACCTTATTTAATTCCTTCGATGCTCCAATACCAGTATGGCAAACCATTAGTAATAATACAAACTATATTTTCCACATTCCTAAATATTTTTCCGTCACGGCCGCGTCTTTCCTGATCACTGTAGGTCGCTTTGCGAGATGTCCTCACACGGCGGTAGAGGTTTTTTCCCTCCCGCCCCAGCAGCGGCACCCTGCTGTGCGCTCCCTCCCCCAGACACATGTGGCCGAGTACACAGTTCAGACTACGACTACACAAGTGCTGACGGCTGCAATCAGAAGCCGGCCCGCGGAGCCGGGGAGCTCCTCCAGAGGAACAAGGACAGATGAAACGTTACGTGAGAGGCAAAAGGCAAGCAGGAGAAAGGGTGGAAGCGGGACGGAGGAGGGGTTAGCTCCGAATGTCAAGGAATCTACACAACACGCCGAGCAGCGGGAAGTACGGAGAAGGAAATGGGGGAAGAGCAGGGGGAAGGGGCGCGTCCTTAATTAAATACCGAAGTGGCTTGCTTTTTGTGGCGGCAGCACAAGTCTCCTTTATGCCGCAGTAAGCCAGAGTGGCCATAAACCCCGCGGCTAATTCGAGGACCGGCCCCGGCACCAAGCCCCGGCACCAAGCCCCGCCGTTATGACGAAGACGAAGGTGGCGGACGTGTCGTGGGGGAGCTCGGAGAGGAGCTCGGAGAGGAGCTCGGAGAGGAGCTCGGAAAGGAGTTCGGAGAGGAGCTCGGAGAGGAGGTCGGAAAGGAGCTCGGAGAGGAAGGGCCCCTGTACCACCGGCTCGGCGTCAGCTGTTGGCGACCGCAAGGGGCGCGAGGCATCCCTCCCATTTTTCCTACGAAGAGCAATGACACTAAAATGCTTTGCCTGCCAAAAAAAAAAAGCAAAAGCAAAAAAAACCCTTCCCCAACTCCTTGCCCCCAAAAATTATCTCACGAAAAAATAAATATACGTAGAACACCAGGCGGTTGGTATGAGACAGTAGCGGTAGCGGTGGTGGCTTGGAGAGGAGAGGGCGGGAGCGGGGAAGGGAGGGGGGGGGGAGAGGCTGCCTGGCGTGGCCCCCTGGAGCCGGCACCACCGCAGCACGTGTGTGCAGCTGGAGGGAGCCGACCACATGGAGAACAGACAGTGCAGCAGGACCATCGCACTGCCGTCTCCCCCCCCCCTCTCTCTCTCGCCCAAGATCCTGGAACATGGGGACAGCAGACTGCTTTGCCACAACGAATCGGCCCGAGGTCGCCGGAGCTGAGCGGAGCCTGGAAGTGGACTTTTCCCTGAAGTACAGTCAGAACAAGAACGAGAAGGATCCCATCATCATCGAAATAGTACATTCTCGTCCTCGTCTCAATAACTGAAAACGGAACTTTAAATTTACGTCGATGAAGATGACGCAATAACTTGTTCGAAACTTAATACAAGACTCCGGCGTCACGCCCGGCTCAGCCCCGGCCAAGGGCCCGGCGGCCCGCCCGACGCGCGCTTACTTTTGCTCAAAGTTTGGCCGCTCCCCAAATCGGCTTTTGACAGCTTGTTCGGCGATGACGGCTATCGCTGATGGGCGTTAGTTCGCAGACCGGACATCAGACACCCCCCTCCCCCTCCCCTCCAACGGCACGCCCGCCAATGCGCTCCCTCGACGTGGCCCAAGACATGCAAGAACCGGCGGCAGCAGTCTGTCAACTTCCGAGGGAACTTCGAAAACTTGAATGAGGCCAGTCCGACGGCCAGCGTTGAAAAACAGACACTTATGGAGAGTAGGTACGGCGCCTGACAGCCAGGGCTTTTCACAAGTGACAAATAATTCCGACATTCAAGTGGAAAAAAAGCCTGCCGTACGATTCGGAAACCAAGCAGACGTCCCAGAGAAATCGCAGTCCGGGAGCGAGTCGATAATTGGTCACGGAACTTGGGGGAATCAAACTGTCACAAGTGGTCACGGCGGAGTGGCGGCACAGCAGTAGCAAGCACTCGGGGCGCGGTCAGGAACGGATCCGGCTGCGGTCGGAAAGTGGTCTAAAAGTGGTCGGGAAGTGGTCAGAAACGGCAGGGAGGGCGAACAGCAGCCGAGGAGGCAGGCTGTCGTGCGAATAGTGGAGAGACGGGGAGAGGCGCAGTCTGCACCGGCCCCC
>NW_026267195.1:34262-38741 GCF_000697945.3 Frankliniella occidentalis
GGGGGGGGGGGCAGGACCAGGGCCAGTTGGACCAAAGTTTGGAAATGAGATGAGACCGCCACGTTACTCGGCGGGAGGCGCATGGCGGCCGGGCCGGCCGGGGGTGGCGTGGTGGAGGAATCGACTCCCGGAAAACAAGGTCTAGAACTAGCGCAAAGATGGCCGCGCAAACGAGATTTCCTAACGCCGCGGACTTCCATCTCGAGCGACCGCCTCCTCTCTCTGGTCCACGGCCCTCCCCTCTCCCTTGCTCGGCTGGACCGAACCCCGGGGGTAGAAGTGACTTTGAGACGAGATAGAAAATTGGCAACTATCGGCGTGCTGATCAGATAAGCAGTTTGGTAAAGCTTAAGGTATTGTGATAATAAGTTAGATAAACAAGGAAGGCGAATGATGTAAATTGCGCGGAACGAAATGGAGGAAAGCAAACCAAACAGACGAAAAAGGTAGAATAGAAGTAAAGCGAGAACGGGGAGGGGTGGGAGGAAGGGGCAGAGCATCTGCTCAGCAGCAGCAGGACCAGGACGCAACTGCAGCGGTGCACTCGTCTCTCACGCCCCTCTTCTTGTCATTTTGCTATACAAACGCGTCGACGCAAACGCACCATATAACGTGACGGACACACGCATATCCACCCCGGTCATAGAAGTGGGTGGTGGGTGTAGCATGAGCAGGAGCAGACAGGCAAATTCAACGCCGCGACTCCTACACTACCCTGGACGGTGCGCACCGCCTGCGCCCACTCTTTCATTCCTCTTACATTATACCTGGGTTTTTTGACCATGACATGGCTTCAGTTGACAAAATTTCTCTCAATTTACTCGCATGCAAGCCTATAAAAATCAACATGGCATCACTGTGAAAAATTGTCGTACCGGGTACAGGAAAATTTAATTTTCCATGGAAGAAGTCGTACAAGTACACTCTAAAATTGTACAATTTACAAGCCCTATGTATCGACTTGGAATCGAATATCGAGCGACAGTGGGACTCGACTCGTACTGTAAATGGCAAATAACAAAATATATCGTACATGTACAAATATATTTTTCACATTGATACGACGACAGACAGTGTCTAGAACAAGCTCCGAAATTTATTTCCTAATTCTGCACAGCAGCAGCAGCCAAGCGCGCCTCGCGCAAACAGACCCGTCAGCGCAGCACACAATGTGCAGCGTCCAACTTTGAAGCGCAACAGAAATTTAATTCTCCCTCTCCAGCCGCCTTTCTCCCTATTTATTCACCTGCACCTGCACGGCGTGAACGGCGGACGAGGCCGCGCACAGCACCAACGCTTCTGGTACGCCATGCGCTGCTATAGTTCATTCGCTAAATGTAGACGCACACCGACATCCCTCTAAAACCATTGTAAGCGTTATTACGATCCGTGGAAGCCGGTACGTCCAAGTCTGCCCTGAGATGTAGAGTGGACTCTTAAATCGTTGTGCTTTGTTCAGTCGAGGTTCCAGAACCAGTATGCCTTTGTTTAAAACCATTGACAAAACCGTGTGTAAAGATTATCTCCAACGTCTTCGGTCGCTCACCCAAACTCTCGGAGGACCACCGAGAACCTATGTCGCACGTCGCCTCCAGCCGAACAAGCTCGGTTGCGACAACTAAGGCCTCACCTACCTAGAAGCAGCTGTATGGCTGCATGGCAGCAGCTCAGTGGCTCCGTGCCTGGCGGCTGGACAGTAATCATGGTCCGGTGGGGGTTCACTCCCCAGTCGGAGCGCAACTCCTCAGCGCGGTGCCTCTGCATCCCCAACCTGAAGCACCCCCTTCCCTGGTCCTGCCCAATCTACGTCCAGGCGCCGAGCCAGCCACCTCAGCCCATATCGCTAAATTCTCCATTAAAACTTTGTCCAGTCCCAGTTTCTGGAGTCTGATCTCCTCGCTGCTGGCTCCAGCCGCCTCTCCAGCCTGTACGGCTGCAGCATGCCGGTCATGAGCAGCAAAGCAGGGCTGTGGCCGTCTAAACTTCCCAACCTCATGTCGGACCACGCCCTCCATGCCCGGCCCATGGACCCCACGGTCACCAGGGTCCAGGCCAGCCTACCCCTGGCGCTGACAACCCCCAACGCACAACACACTCTCTCTCACACCCTCCCCCTAAAACACACAAACACACACACACAGCACTGTAGCGCTCAAGGCAAAAACAAGCATGTACAACCAGTCCCGCCGGTCGCGGGGACACATCTACACACGCAATGCACTAACACTCGCGCACACAGGCGGACGCACGCTCGTGACTCACGGGGTCCGCAGGTACACACGCAGAGTATAATGCTCAAGAGATTAGTACGACACGGCCTGGCACAGCCGCAGGACGCCGCGCGTCACAGACAGATACATGGGTAGATGGCTGACCTCCCGGCTCGGCTCTGCGCTGAAGCCCCCCCTCTCCTACCCCTTTTACACATTCGAAAGAGGGTGGGGGGCGGCAGCCCCATTTTAATTGGAGATATATAGCATGTCGATGGCGATGCTAATGCGGCATTGTTTTTGCTGCGGCCGCTCTCCCGAACAGCGCATGGAAGTCGCGCGGGGCGTACCCAGCCACTGGCGAACTAAAAACCAGAAAAGAAAAGCGAGGCAAGCGCGAACTATAAAACGATGTGCAGCAAACACTCGGTGCAAATCATACACTCATCACGGAAGCGGTATACTCAGACACACAGGCACAGAAGGCGTCCAGGAGCGCCGTGAGGTAGGCAGCCCATCGAGCACGAGAGGATGCAGGGGGTGATTGGGGTAGTAGCGCAGGAGGGAGAGAGAGAGAGAGAGAAGAGAGAGACCGAGATAGAGCAAGGAGGGTGATAGGGAGAGAAGTCCTAGAGGCGACTTCCTGTCGGGGATGTCCCCTGCCCTGCCCTTCCGCAGCCCTCCCTTCCGTTCCCACGACTTGGGCCGTGACTCTACACTCGGGAACCCAACGGCGCCGTGTGTCCTGAGGTGGCGGAGGGCGGCGCGGCGTGCGACGCTTCTTGTCGAACCGACAACACGAGCACGACTCTCTCGTCTCATCATTACAAATGTAACTGACGCCGCCATGAGAGGTCAGAGGAAGGAGGGGGAATCCCCTGAGTCGTCGCGTTGCTCGGCAACAAAGAGGTCGGTCCGTCAGTTTCCTCGACGCCGACAGGCAGAACTTTCCCGTTGACAGCGCTGGCCCGTCCACCACGGTCGAACTTCTGAACGGTGCGGTTGGCGAAAGGATCCAGCCAGATTCAGGAGGCCCCAGCTGGCCGCTGTGGACGCGGCCGTGGCTGCCGCCGTGGCTGCCACGCAGCGACCGACCCTCGTGCGCGCTCGCTCGATGGGTTGCCTACCTCAGAGGCGCCGAGGGGAGGAGCGGCGATGAGGGAAGATGAGTGTAGCCGTGCAGGATATGAGCGAACAGAGAGGCGGCGTAAGTGCTGGAGCGCATGAGGGGCAAAGGCGAGGGCAAAGGCATAGGCTGGGGATGGGAGAAGGTGAGGAGGGAGGGAGAGATAGAGAGAGAGAGAGAGAGAGAGAGAGAGAGAGAGATGAAAGCGAGAAAAGTAAATACGGGCTGTGATGAGGCTGCTGATCTGCCTTCCCTCCGCTGCCTCCCTTTCCCCTCTTACTCCGACTCTCTTATTGTCGGGGAGGGTAGGGTAGAGGCCCCGACGACTCCTGCTCACCCGGCCGTGCCCTTTCGGTCTCTCCCTCTCACAGACACGTCGCGGGAAATGCTCCGAGTAGAGCGTTCGACCCTATACGACCGCGTACTATCTACCACCAAAATATCATTTAACACTGAGAAAAAAAAACTGTCTCAGCACTATACGTTTAGCCCCCTGATCGAAGCTTCTTCGTTGCACTATACGTCCAGCGCTGCGAGCTAAACGCGTAGGAGGCAAAGAAAATTTAGAGCACAGCACTAAACCTCAATGGCAGGGCACTATTTCATTTTGAGCTGGGAACAAAGTCGGGAGCATTAGACGAACGTTTGGTGCCCGGAAAGAAATATTTTTCTCAGTGCATTCTGAAATCGAAAAGAGTACTGTGAGATTAAAATGAAAAAGTGCAAACGAGCAACTATGCGACACTGTTAAAAAGAGTTGTAAAAAAACAACCATTTTTTAAACGATACAGCTGTAAATAAACAACAAATGTTGTTTTCATTTGACCCCTCGCGAAACTCGTGTTATTCGGCTTATATTGGCCCACAACAGAAACAACGTGGTATTACTTTGTTGTAAATGTACAAGAAAAGCGTGGTTAATTTGGTTAACAACACATTTCGTTCAAAAACAACACACTCGTAATATTACAACTGTTTCTCCCAGGACCATAACAAAAGTGACTGTTTTTGGTCAGAAACTTTGTTTCCAAGATTTTTATCAATGTTGTTTTTTTACAACATGTGTTGTTAAAAAACAATATGTGTTGCTAACAAACTTAACTACACTTTCGTTGTTAATTTACAACAGTTTTTTTAACAGTG
>NW_026267195.1:38791-41759 GCF_000697945.3 Frankliniella occidentalis
GCCCCCGCGCCCCCCTCGCCCGGCCCAGGGCGCGCCCCGGTAGGCCCCGGTAGGGACGGCCCATGTGTGGTTGCTCGAGACATCTGCAGTCACTCGCCCGGGCAGCCAGTGCTTATCCCCGGCGTCCCGCCGGCCCGGGTGGTAGTCTGTCTGAGGTCGTCCTGCGAGCAGGAGGCTCGCCGACGGAGAGGAGGGGGAGGAGGAGGCGAGGGAGGAGGGGGACCCGGGGGCCCGAGGAGTCCTCCGAGGACGTCTCCGCCTGGTCGGCCAGTTCCTCCGCAGCGCTGCACCGGCAAGGACCCCTCGGGTCCTCGGCACCCCGACGCCAGCCCGCCCGCCCGCTGGCCTGCCTCATGGCCTCCTTGGCCCCGCTCGCGCCGCGTCCGCGACCACGCCGTCGTCGGCTCCGCCCGTCTACCACTCGCTCAACCGCCGCCGCGACACCGCGAACCCCGTCTGCCGCGCCCCGCCTCCACGATGCCATCCTGCAGCACGACGAGCATCACCACCACCAGCAGCGCCAGCAGACCTTGTGCGAGTTCCATACTTCCTTGCTTCCCATATTGCCATTTGAAACTTATGGAATGTAAAGAAGTATGGAGCCATCACGGGCATGCCTTCGGCCACAACGCCAACGCCACGCCTCACCAAGCCAAGACATCCTTGAGAAAGCCAGAACGCCGCCAACAGCATCAGGCACGGCGGTATGGATACTTGAAGAAGTGTTGCTCGGTGTAGCCTGTTGCTGTTCCGCCGTGGGGGAGGGTCTCGGGGAGGGCGCTGTCGAGGCCGCCTCCCCTACCCCACCTGGCCGGCCGCCGATCCATGCTTGACTATCTAGCGCCCATCTCTCTCTCTCTCTCTCTCTCTCTCTCTCTCTCTCTCTCTCTCTCTCTTTCTCCAATGCAAAACATGTACCATGTACGTAGCCTTTCTTGGAAAAGAGAACGTGGAAGAGACTGGCTTAAATCTTGGCGTGTCAAGAACACAACCGTATTTCTAATTGGAAGCGGCCACAGGGCCACAGACTTGCAGTGCTCCTGAAGCGTCCGCCCATCAGTCAGTGTCAGTCATGCACGTCTGTCTGTCAGCCTGTCTCTCCTCACGACCCTTTCCGATCCAGCAGGGTGCACCAGCGAGAAAACGGCCTTGGATAGTTTTAGTTTTATAATGTGCAAAACACACGTTTTGCGAAACATAAAAAAAGTTTGACCGTGACCTCACGATTTTCGCCGTAAGTCTCACTTGAACCCGCCCGGAAACGCAACGGACATGAGCAGGGAGGGAAGCATGTAGAAGAGGTCAGCGGGGAGGGAGAGGAAATGGGGGAGGGAGGGAGGGGGAGAGCGAACATCGGCGGCGGGGAGTTCGAAATTGTAGTTGGGAGCGGATGAAAACAACCAAACTCGCCTCCTGTTTTGTGTTCCCGACTATATTGCCACGCGGCCGCGGCCATTTTGTTCATGGGGTTGTTTGTGTGTTAGGTTGAGTCTGTGTGTGTGTGTGTGTGTGTGTGTGTGTGTGTGTGTGTGTGTGTGTGTGTGTGTGTGTGTGTGTGTGTGTGTGTGTGTGTGTGTGTGTGTGTGTGTGTGTGTGTGAGAAGGGGGGCGCGTGTGGCTGTGTGTGCGCAAAACAGACCGCGGTCATAACGGCTTATGGGACGGACTGTCACTGCTCTCCATTAGAGGTCCGCGCCGTGTCAGTCCACCCGGCAAAAAGTCGACGCGGTCATGGCCGCTGCAAAACACAGGCACACGCCCGCACACGCACACACACAGTTTCGGGAGAGGGGTGCTCCAGTGGGTGGCCTGCTGGATCAGCCTCAGCCTTGCCAGAGCCATGCCGAGCGCATGAGCTTCAGGACGACCTCACGACGCGTCGATGTCGCACCCTGAAGAAGCCCGTCTCCGCAGCGAGAGACGGTCCAAAAATGTTGGCATGGAAACATGTGTGGGTGCTGCTCACCCATCGGTTTGCATACCATCTTTCCTCTCCTGCCACTTCTCTTCCCTTCTCGTTTCTTAGACTCTTCCCCAGCTCCTCTGTCTCTATTATGTTGTTGTTTTTTTTTTTGTGCCCCCCGCCCATCCTTGCCTCTCGGGCGGCTCGGGGTCAGCTCAGCCGGCCGCCCGGATGCGGCCGTACACGCCCGACCCGCCCCGCCCCGCCAGCCCCCAGGATGGGTTCGGCCTGCAGTCACACAAACATTCTCTCCCGTTCTGAAAACAGGCGTCGAGGAACAGTGCGGCGGCGGCTAGGGCGCGCCATCATCCCCCTGCCCTCTCGCTCTGTTGAAGAGAAGGCCTAACGTCCTGCGTTAGTCCTCTTAATAAAGACCGAATAAACTTACTCTTGGACTCAGCTCACTCGCTCGCCGTCTCAGTCACTCCCTGCCTCCGTCGTCGGCCGGCGCGGTGGTGGGAGCAAGCAAGAGTCACCCGGTTGCGCCCCCGAGAGCATCCCCTCCCCCGCCCTCCAGGGCTGGGGGCCGCCTGCCGGGTCGTGGCGTGGCCAAAGGTCTAGCCGGGCCCGGCTGGCCCACATTTGGACGGCGACGACAACAAGCGTCAAGGACAGCGTCGAGGTTCCGGACACGACCAGGCGTGCCTCCCTTCTTGTTCATGTCGTCCGCCTCCAGGCCACCACCACCGCCCCCACCGGGGCGAGGAGGGGGCAGAGGGGGGCCCAGGGGGGTTGGGAGGGGAGGGGCGAGAAGGAGAAGAAGCTTCCGAGAAACCTTTCCGCATGTCCCCACCCATTAGCAGGGGCCCAGCCCGGCCTGCAGGAGGCAGGCAGCACCCCGGTCATTAAACTTACGTTTTACAGCCATCACTGCAGGCACAAATACGTAATGCACGGTGTGACCCACTTCTATGCTTCAGCACCACTCACGTCCCGGGGAGGCGATGTTCAATTATTAAACAGAGAGAGAGAGAGAGAGAGAGAGAGAGAGAGAGAGAGAGAGAGA
>NW_026267195.1:41839-43219 GCF_000697945.3 Frankliniella occidentalis
CCCCCCCAAAGGCACAGTAACACCAGAGAAGTGACATCATAGAAAGGGAGCACCTACGTGCACTGTAAGGAAGCAACTCTTTTTCCGGAAATAATGCATACACCAATGGCAGGGCAGGAATAGGGGTCCAGCCAGGGCATAGAGGTGAGCAGAATCACAGGGATTATTGAGCCGATTAAAAGGAAGTACCAACTCGAGTCTGACAACACGTTCCACGTGTCCCACACAAAACTACTATTATTTCACATGCGACAGCATTTTTGGCAATCCAGAAGGGGCCAACACTCCACGCCGCCACCACGCCTCGCGAGGCCCATATCTCATCTACCAATCGACCCCGCGGCTGATGCTGACGAATCGGCAGGATATGCAAAGCGAAGCCAATGAGTGCCTCCCCCGCCCCACCACCACCCCCGCCCCGTTCAGCCGGGACAACATGCGCCCTCCAGCCATCAATCGTAAATCAGGATGGGGTCTTCGGCTTTCACCTCCCTGACGGATTTCCAGGACGCATCGACTGGGCACTGCCGGGCGTGTCGGGAGGGGTTTGCGGGGTGGCAGGGGGGGGGGGACTGGTCCTGGTCTGGGCAGATTTACGTCCCTCTGTGTTGTTTTCCCTACTGCGACCCAAATCCGGCCTGGCACGCCATCACACGGACAGCGCGCGGAGGGTGGCGAGACGGGGAGAGCAAACCGATGAGGTACTACACTCGAAAAATAAAATTAAAAGACCAAAAAGAAAGAGAGCTCCCAACAAGTGTCAGACAAAAGAGATGGATGGGTACGCGGGTAGCATTGGGGCACGTCGCTCGCCCTCTGGACAGGTGTCACTCCACATCCATTTCTCATCGCCCCCAAAACATACGTTTGCAAAAAGCCGGGGGGGGGGGGGGGGGGGGTGAGAAATATACCCGACGCAAATGTATTCGAAAGCTCACCCGGTGTGGTGCTCATCTCAGCTCATCATCTCACCTGAAACACAAAAACAAAATATATGATACATGAACTCTAAAGGGGGAAAAAACAAGCCAAGTACAAACAAGAGGGCTTCAATTACATAGCAGAAAACCTCATTTAAATTTACCTGTGCTAGGCATTACCAAATATAATAGTACATGTATTTTATTTATAATCTTTTGGACGAAAATCACGTAAAAACATGTCTGCTAACTAAAATGGTTGAGAACGCTCGTTTTCCCCGCAAAATAATAACAATAATAATAAATCCCAATAAAAGCCTACGGCCATTCGTCGGGGTCATAACGCATGGAGCACTACTTCCGCCATTTATTTCAACGCGAGTGTTTTGTTATCACGGCAAAATGCATGACGCCCCGCCACGCTGCAACACGCATGAGTTGTTGCATCAGATTTGGGGCG
>NW_026267195.1:43533-44714 GCF_000697945.3 Frankliniella occidentalis
GAGAGAGAGAGAGAGAGAGAGAGAGAGGTGTTCCCAGTTTTAATTAAACAAACAACTCGTGTCATGATAAATCCGTTGTGTCGGCTGTTGGGCCAGAACAGCAGCTAGAGACGAAAAACAATAAAAACCATATTAATTTGATAATAGTAAAAAAATAAGAAAAAAATCTAAATCGAACAAATTTGCAGTTCTTACATCAGCAATAAATAAAATGGTCAAAATTTAGAAGTAACCGCGTGCACTGAATTTTTAAACCAAATGGCATAAAGTTAAAAAAAAACTGACGCGCTATAGTCCGCAGCCCTGCAATCCGCAGACAAAAGGAGTGACGAGCAATAAATAACAACGCTGTCAACCCCGGGCATCAAGATAATAATGGAACCAAACCAGACCAGCGTGTGACACAAGTGTGACACGACCGTGTCACAACACAAAAACTCTGTGACGGTGTGTGACAAGATTGTCGTGGCATAAACAACATGCCACAGGAGTCAGGGGGTTTTTCGCGTTGGGGGAAGAGTTACGGGAAGGGAACACAGATACGTACAAAGGGGTAGGAAGGGGAAGAAGCGGTGACCCAGGCCCCTCGATGTACCTCATTGAATTTACAGGGCAAAGCCAAACGGCCACAACGGCAGGCTCAGTATCGGCTTGTTGGTTTGCGGGGACATAGCGCCATTGGTTGGGGGTGGACGAAAGGAAAGGAGAAAAAAAGGGGGGGGGGGGTCCACGCAACGGTGATCCCGGAAAAACAAAACGCCACCATTATGGTCTAACTTCTCTAATAAAACGGAGGGAAGCCCCCATAGTGGACGCCGCGGCAGCAGGGGTCTCGGGGGCAGCGGGGCGCGCGCAGCGATCACCCCTCCCCCGTTCGACTGGAAAGAAATCGAGCGATCAAGGAGGAGAGTGCCACCGCGGGAGAGCGGGGGAGACCGGAGGAGACAGGTAGGTAAAGGGACAAGTCGGGCATGAAACCCGAAACGCCTTCCACTTTTCTTCCTCCCCGCTCGGCCCGCTGCCCCAGTAATAGCAAAAGATTACGACGAAAAAAGATCGGAGAAAAATAAAAAGGTTCTGCTGTGCGCTGGTGGTTGCCGCGTAGCAAGGGGGAATTTATAGCCGAACGGCTGACTCGGCTAGGTAAGATGAGGAAAATCAGCGGACGGGGGGCGGTAAAG
>NW_026267195.1:45582-46540 GCF_000697945.3 Frankliniella occidentalis
CCCGCCTCGCCCCGCCCCGCCCGACGGGCTGCAGTCGCCGCTCCCACTTGATTTATTCCCGCCGGCGCGACTTCGCAATGCGACTCGACGGAAGCTGAATAAATGTGGAAACACTCTATGCGCGACTGTTCCCTTTTTTTCCCTCTCTCCCTCTGTCCCGTCCTTCTCCTTTCCCTTGCCACCCCCGCGCGCCCGTTTACCCATTCCCTATCCCACCGCCAGCCGCCAGCAGCGCCACCGCCCCTTAAAAAAAAGAAAGGAAAAAAAAGGCGAGACTTGTTCGGTGAACGGCCTCCATCGCTTTGGCTCAACCCAAGGCCGGCGGCGTCCTTCGGCGGCCGCGTACGCAATGACCGGGCCGAGCCGGGCGAGCAGTGCGACTGGTTAGGTTGGGCGCTCCTCACACAGCTTTGCATACTCTCAGGAGGGCGGCGAGCGGAGTAGAGCGGCAGAGGTAATTTACGAAAAGGCAGAGCAGGGGGCGTATTTATGGCGCTCTCACTATATCTCCGCCTTTCGACAGCGAATAAGTCCCCCCCTCCCCCTCTCCCCCCATTCTCTCTTTTCCTCTCTCTCTCTCTCTCTCGGACCGGATCGCCACGTTAATGGGCAGGGGAGCGAGAGAGAGAGAGAGAGAGAGAGAGAGAGGCGGAACGAGGTTTTATCGGCGCACAGAGGAGCTCGCGTCGAGGTGCCGCCAGCTCGGGCCGGCCGGCTGCCTGGCTGGTTGCCTGCCTGCTAGCTCGGCCACAGATTTTCGCACGGATAACAGCGGGCCAGGGCCAGCGAGACCCACACAACTGCGAGACCAGAGAGCGAGCGAGCGATAGAGAGAGAGAGAGAAGAGATACAGAGACAGAGAGAGACAGAGAGACGAGGGTCGTATCGTTCCAGTGGCTGGGCTGGCTCGGAGGGGTAAGGCCAGTTCTCTCGGTGTTCTGCGGGGGCGCACACACAG
>NW_026267195.1:46590-57562 GCF_000697945.3 Frankliniella occidentalis
GGATGAAAAGGGGTGGGGGATGGCAGAGGGGGAGATCTCATTATGCCAGGGGGATTGGGTCCTTGGCTCCGTAGGCCACGCCATGCGGCTAACGCTGCCAGGTGGAAAGGGCCAGGTGGGGCTCAACCCCAACCCCCGCCACGCCCCGCCACGCGCCGGAAATGGCAAGGATAGGGATCTAGACGCCGCGCCATCCAGCCAAGGCCTGGTAGGGGAACGGTCGCTACTCCAAATGGACTGCCGAGCTTGGGGAGAGAGAGATGCACCGAGCGGGGCGGGCGGCGGGCGGTAGCTGGCCATTTGAAAAGGTTTGAATGCCAGGCGCTGCTAGCGGGGCGTAGCCTTGCGGGGCGTGGCGGGGCGTAGCCTTGCGGGGCGCAGCCAGGCATCTCGGACCCAACGACTAGAGCAGACTGAGTCTAGACGTCTTGACTCACCTGCCTCCATTATGGTAATGGGCGACGCGCGCGCGAAAATGGACGGACAATGGCGTGGTGCCACGGCGGCGGGGAACATTATTGGGCAGAGCCGGGTAGAACTCTACTGTCGTCGTGGCTGGTGCGAGCCCCGCGAGCCTCTATAGCAGACACCCCGGCCTCTTTGGGTTACTGGCCCACTAATACTGATCAGGAAAAGTAAATCAGAGAGGTGAGCAAAACGCGCCTTTGCCTGTACAAATTCCACACTGCATTTTCCGGGAGTCTCCTTTGTTTGTATACTTAAATAAATATTTTATACAACGGTTACGCAATAAAAAGAAAAAAAAACGAAAATTATCGTTGCACTATGCATGGCAGATGATGCCAGTACTGTCGGTAAGTACCGCAGGTCAGGGCTACGACACGACTGTATGTAACAGCACTTGCCTACTCGCTCCACTCCACTCGCGCCACGGCCTCTAGGGTATGCAAACCAACGACACTGTTGTGTAATAGCCTGACACAATTTATCTCGTATGCATCGCGCCTAGATGTTTGACTAATTATTCTTTATATTTCCAAACCCCTGAATAAAATATTTAGTTAAGTTTACAAACAAGTTGAATATGTGCAGGCAAAGGCGTGATTTCGCCCACGTCGCAGGATGATGAAGGGTGACAGGTTCGTGAGTAAGGACATGTTCAAACCATTAAACACAGGGTAAAAACGAATCCTGGGATTCCCAGGAGAGTTGGAACGCCAGTGGATGCCCTGGAAACAAGCATTTACTCCCAGAGGGTCTACTGGAAAACCCAGGAAATCCCCTGGGAAAGTTGCACATTTCCAGGGCAACCCCTGGGACACTTCCAACTCCCCTGGAAAGTGAAGAAAACTCCTGGGAATCCCAGGGGTCGTTTTGCCGTGCACGAGCTCGAAACTTTGTGGAAATAGCCAAGAGTGGATAACCCAAAGGGTGACCAAAAAGCTGACAGACCATGGCACTCGCGACCTCCTCTGGGTGTGCTCTGCAGCGTGCTGGGCACCTCCTCGCTCTCTCCGACCTCATCCACGCCCCTCAGGGCCCCCTTTTCGGACTCGTAAACAATCCTCGCTTTCCCCACCCCTGTAATTGAATTGCTACGGCGCTGACCCCAAACACGACCGAGACCGTCTTGGCGTCGAGCCGCGCTGCACCTCGGGGAAAGACTCGGGGAGAGACCTCGCTCTGCCAATCGGCCTGGCTGCCGCCATAACTCCTTCGCTTCACAGATAAGTCTCCAGGAAATGTAGTCTCGTGTTGAGGCCGCCAGAGGTGAGGCTCGCTTTGAGGCCAAACACAATTTCCGCACACGGGGACTACTTTTGGAGACTTTCGGAGGACCCGGCAACATTTGGGAGACAAAACCAACTACTTTTAGAAATGGTACACGCTAAATGTATTTGTATGTTTTTGTGCAAATGTTCGCGCTAACTTACACCTACGTTTCGTTTCAAATATGTGCGCAAAAATGCACGATTTCGTACAAAGATATGCATAAAACAGTTCAAATTAACGAAGGAATATGTGCAAATAATTTGAATGCTTAAATCCGTGCGAATAAAATATAGAATTCCAGATTGTGTGTAAGTAAAACACGTTGCTCACGGACAACAAAAGATAACTAAAAGTTGAGTATGACACGTTTGTCATATGCCTTGGATTAAATTTGACGTGAAAAATAAAATGTCCAACAAAAATGTCAGTCTAAAAATTTGCAGGTACACTGAGTCTGGTTTTACTTTTTAGTCTGGTTCTACGTTTAACACAAAACCATGCAATAACTGGTGTTTTGCGATTGCGATGGAGTTATCATGCCCATGCCCATGGGAATCGCAAAACACCGGTTATCGCAAAAATTGAGTAAAAGTATCACTAAACGGATTTCGGTGTAAACACCGGCAAGAAATCGACGCGGTGCACGTCCTGCCGCCTGCCGTATAAGTCGCACACTTCTAATGTATCAGCGTGCTCTGGGCACCTGTGGTTGGCGGCAGTGTAGGCACCACACACAGCAGAGGGTATTTGAACCCTTGTGCAGAGGGCGTAACGAGGGCGGCGCGATCCCCCGTAACGCCACCGCCCGCCTGACAGCCGGAAGACGAGGGCGTGGCGTGGCGCGCGGGGGCGGCGTGGGGGGCGGGGAGGAGGGTCCTTTCCAATTGGCCTGCTGGGGGCGGACGTGCTGGCCATGCCGAGTGGCGCGGTGGAGCGGCCTTAGTCCAGGTGTCGGGGGCGCGCCCCGGACGGTCAGGGATGAGGGAGGACGCCCAGCCAAACCCCTCCCCCGCACCTGTCCAGCTGATGACGACGTCGTCCCAGGGAGGAACACAAGGGCGAAAGGGGATGAGTACAGAGGGTGAGGTGAAGGGACGAGCGTCAGCGCAGCAGCAGGATCAGCGCTGATAAAGTGCCTCACCTTATATGGCCCCGGCTCAATGGAAAAGGAGAGAGAACGTAGGTCACAAAAATTAGGAAATTGTCGGACATTTTTAAAGGCAAACACCTCAAAAAGAAACGGAGAATTTGATCCTAGCAGCACATGATCTTACATTTTTCACAGCCGAGAGGTGGAACTGGACACAATGTGTGTACATCGGGGAAACCATTCAGAAGCAATCAGGACACAATCACACACAACTCGAAACAATCCCACACACACGGTCACGACATAATCACACACAATCTGACACAATTTTCCATATATACAATATTTATCCGACAAGCTCAGACAATCAGAGACAATCACACACTATCGGAAACAATCACACACTATCGGAAACAATCACACACAATCATAAACAATCCTACACAAAACAATCACACAATCATACTCAAGCACAAGCACACAGAAGCAATACAATCTGAATCAATGACAAACATTCGACACAATCACACTGAGTCTGAAACAATGACTGTCACAATCTAGACACAATCATGTGTCCGCTTTTTTGGCCAGTTCCACCCCCCTTGTTCAGAGCAGTGCCAGAAACTCACGGCGAAAATTTACTTGTAAGAAGGTTAAAACAGAAACAGAGTTAAAAACTATAACACTTTCGATCAAATTCAGGGACGAAACTTCCCCCAATGCAGCTGCCTACCCCACACGGCGAACAGTGTCCACGTTCTCTCCAGCCGCCGTCCTCGGCACCTGGATCTGTCACGGCGCCTCCTATCGCGCTGACCCCCCACCTGCCTCCCCATCTGTCGTGGGCGATTGTCCCCTGCTCACACGCCACCCCCTCCCCTACCCGAAAGCCGACCTGGGAAAAGAGTTTCGCTCGCTTCAGGCCGATGAAGTGACGCAGCGGCTCCCAGACGTGCCCCGCCCCACCACACCCCAGCTGTTGCTGCAGCGGAACAATATTTCTCCACTAGGTGTGAGCAGCAGCAGCAGAAGCAGTAGCAGTAGAAGCGGCTCCTTTTTCTCGCACGGCGCCTGTCAGCAGCAGCAGCAGCAGCAATATGGCGCTAGAGAGAGAGAGAGAGAGAGAGAATAGGGAGGGGGCGAAAAGAATCGACGTCAACAAAACCGTCAACAGAAACACGACAGTCGGCGCGCCCGACTAATTGAATTAGACTTGCTGCACAGCACAGAGCAATCTGCAATTAGAAAATGGAGGGTGAAAAGGGGGAGGGGGGCAAGGTAAACGGGGGTAGGAAAACGCCCGGGATCTACCGTGACCCTGTCGTGTAAAGGAGATGTCCCGCGATGCAGCATGCCCTGATTTATTTATTTTTGTAGTAGGAATGGATCAAAATTATTTTGAAAAATTTGACAAAACGCCTGGTTGGCGGCTCGGTGGGTCGTCTATGCCGTGGCGTACCGAACCGACAGAGCCGACCGTACCGTGGCACCGGTGTGCGTCTCACGGGACCGGCTGCGCTCGGGGCCGCCAGGGGGTGGGGGACGGTCCCGCCCCGCCTCGCACCACGTGGGCCCGCAAAAACGCAAATCACATTTATGGCAAAAGGTGCAGACTCAGCGAGACCGAGATAACTCAGAGCAGCGCCGCCGCCACCGCTCGCAGAATGGGAGTGGGAGGGAGACGGAGGGAGACGGAGAGAGAGAGGGAGAGAGGGAGAAACAGGGGTAAAACCCTTTGGGGAAATAGGCGCGCGCGCACACAAGGCTTACAGCGGGTCAGAGCGGGACCTTTCAAGGAATGTGTGTCGCTGTCGCAAAGAGGGGAATGACCGGAGACAACGCGAGAGCACCAGAGAGAAATCCTGAAATTTTACCTGTCCCTATCCACTTACCGCCCTGTAGGCCACTCAAAAAGAGTTAAAAAACGAAAATTTAAAAGAAGTAAAACAAAACAAAGAATTGTCGGGAAAAGGGACATGACAGACAAATGGCAACAGACGGCGAGCGAAATCCACCCCGGAAACAAAACACCACGGTAGATTATCTTGCAAACTCTCCCTACAATCCCCACTCGCCCCGCGTTCTTTCTCCGTCCCTCCAGTTAGGCCCTCCCGGTCCCGCCCCATTCCCCAACCTTGACTAATGACCTGCCCGGGGTACACTCGCGCTGCTCAGTCTTCGCTCAACGGGTACTTCACTTAGAGGCGCACACTACGGCCTTCGAGGCTCCTTGACCGCCCACTTCCCGATCGATCGCAAATTCAATCGGATCGGCACTATCCTCGATAATATCCGAGCCGAGGACAGGACGGACAGTCCGACAGGAATGCCACACACACTCATTACGGAGTCCGATCTCGATCTCCATCTCCACAGCGAAACGTTGGGACCGTTCCAGGACCTCTCAAGACCCTTTCCAGGGCATTTCGCAGGTCCTTTGCGCCGTCGCCACGGCTTCTCCGCTTTGTTACGCGAGGTATAAACAAATGCGACTCCCTAGCAGCCTCCGCTGCTCCGCTGGCTAGCTCAACCGGACCAGGGGGAGGACAGGGTTGGTAACGAATCGGCCGAGAGCTAAGCGCGAGGTCAACTTGCAAATAGAAAATTCAATAAATGAAAAAAAATAAAAAAAACAACCAAAAAACGATTCCGAATGTGCGAATTTCGGGATGATCGATAAATATTATCTGTGGTTACGAATATTCAGTGTTGTCAGAGCTATGAGTTAGTTGCTAAAACAAAGCACAACAAAGCAACTTAATCTTGGTTCTGACAACAAATTATTAGTTACCTGAACAACCTTTTTGATCGATTGTCTCGAAGTGTTAACTAATATTTAGTTCTGAGGACCAGTTCATCTTCTTTTGTGTGTCACACACAAAATTAGCTACTTGACATATGCTGCGTCGTTTACGCCGGACACACACAGTGTGTGTAAACAGTTTGACGTGTGGGACACATACTTGCCGTTGCGAGCTCGCGCCTCGCCACGCCAACGGGTCGGCTCGGACCGTTTCCGCGGCGCAACCATTTCCAGGCGCGTTATTGTAATCCCATTGGAGCACTGTGCCGCGGGTCCGGGGGAGGCGCCAACACACACAGCATGCGTTAATAGCGCCCCTGCCTCATAAACATCCCCCTCCCTCACCCCCCACAACAACTCCCCCGGCCGCTCGCGGTCGGGGTAAACCCTGAAATCCGTCGGGGTGCGCGCGGTACGCGAACGGGGGCAGGCCGCGACCGCTGTGGCGTGAGGGAAAGAGAAGGAGAGAGGGAGGGTAAAGAGGGAGAACAGGGGAGGGAGAGTGAGAGAGAGAGAGAGCGAGAGAGAGAGAGAGATATCTACAGCGCAGGCTAACAACACCCTGATTGCACTCCAAGCCACGACAAAAACGAGACAAAGCGTTGGCTCCTTTAATTGTGCAGCCTGACGACGTGCGCTTCAACGATTAAGTTTGCTATATTCTCACTTTTATCTATCGTGCAATGCCAAATGTTTGAAGGTCTTGATACACATAAACTTCTGTTTGTTAACTCGTTTCCTGCGGAACATTTTTGGTCCCTAGGATTTAACATGGGAGCGTGACCACATAGTGGTCATGCCGCAAGGGAACGTGTTAAAGTGTGCAGAGTGAGGGTGGAAAAGGAGATGAGGGAGGATGCGGGTGGGGTGAGCGGGAAGGCAGCGCTGCGCTGCGAGACAGAGTCCCCAATCGGACCGCCCTCTCAGCCGCTCTCTCCTCGCCGAAGACACCCGCATCTGGTGCAGTACCATGTTCGGCACGAGGCTCGTACGCCCGAGAGGGGTGGGCTGTGCGGCCGCCGCGGAGGACGCCGGTGCCGTGGGATACGAACTGTCAAACACGCCCCGCCCCGCCCCTCTGCGCCAGGCTTACATCCTCCGGCTCAGCGGACCGCCGCGGCGATAGGCAACCCCTCGGACAGGCGAGCGCGCCGGGCGGCCTAGGCGCGAGTCTGCGGGCGAACTCCGATAGCGAACCGGCCCGGGCTGAGCCCAGATTAAAGAGTAGCAGAGACGGGGAGGGTGTGGGGATGGACTCCTCTGTCTCCCTAAAACAAACAAACACAAACACACAAACACACAAACACACACACACACACACACACACACACACTGCCTCTCACTAACTCCGCCGGTGGACCGCAGTCAGTGACCTGTCAGCTGTCGCCGTCGCCCCGCACTATCCTTTCTCCTTCTCTGGGATCCATTTCATTCTCATACTATATCTCGCAATCTGGCGGTTACACGGTTACGAGGTGGAAGCAGTCGTGGTCGTACGTGCGGTCATGGCGAATTCGATGTATTTTAGGCGCTCCTCTTTGGTATGGTGGATAAAGCACAGGTCCCATACCCTCGTGTTTTCAGGGCACACGGCGCAGAGGGCGGAGGTAGCTGCTAGTCAAATACCACCCAGCGAGCGAACATCAGCATTTGCACAGCGCGCCCCGCAGCGAGCGGCAGATGTCAGCTGAGTCAGATGAATGCAGCACCCGCAGCCCCAACCCGCGCACTGCGCCCCCGGAGGCCCCGGGTTTGCCGAGGTGTCGGTGGATGGAGGTGCTCATCTGCGAATCGCGCACTTGGGGGGCGCCGTTTGTGCTGGCGTGTAGCGCCGCACCTCGTAGCTCCTCTTTCGCCTTCTTCACCTCTGTCTCTCCCCCGTCCCCGACACATTTCCATGAACGAGCAGCACGAGCCCACGGGCCTGGCCCCTCTCCTACTCCTGTCTCTCTCCCTCTACTTACGACCAGCCTAGCCTAGTTATGAACACGGAAGTTGCACAACATGATAATGGTAACAATAAAAGTTTAAAGCTTCTTTACCCCCGCACAGGCAGGCGTGCTCGAGCAGCAGCAGCCCAGACCTTTCTCCCTGGTGCGGCGTCCCTTCTCTCTCTCTTCTCCCTCTCCCTCCCTCCTCTCTCACCCTCCAAACCGGGTTATATGCCCAGCCCCAGCAGTCCGTATCTGGGCGCACAGCCCCGAGGCTGGCTGCCAGCTCCCGAGGACAAGGTGCCTTATAACTCAACGCGACTTACTGTCCTGCTGCTCCCCTCCACAGCACTGGCGTGCAGCGGGCGGGGCCGGGCGGGGCCGGGCGGGGCGCTGCCACTGAGCCCTCATTTTATCTATTCCCCGCCCACCCTATGCGCGCCCATGGTTCGGAGCGGCGTCTTTTGCTGATTTGTCTTAAGCCCTGGTTGCTCCTGTCCGCATTGTGGCCCCCTCTCCACCCCCCTTTCACTTCCCGACGATGTTGGCCCCCCGATACAAGTCGGGCGTAACCACCCAACCACCCCGACGGGCTCTGCACATAGCCTGGAAAAATGAACCTGACAATCACGACTTTTTAAGGAGTGCTACAAATAAACAAAAAATTAAAAGGCACCAACGTGTGCAAAAGGTGCTAAATTTAGCATCTTAGAGGAGTATAGTGACTATTGTAAAGGCACATAACGATAAGCACCTTTGAGTGACGCAAATTATTGGCTCTGTTTTACCACTGCATACGCAGGACCCATTCCTAAACTCAGAAATTCTGTTTCTTATAGAACACCCAGTACATCACGCTATATCAAAGCAGTTTGAGCATCTGCGGTGAGGGTAATCCCCCCAGCGTGTCGCGTGTCCAACTCCTAACAAGAATGTCGCACACACACAGAAGGGCACGAGGGCCTAACGCTTTTTTTTTTTTACCAAACCACCTGCCAGCCCGGTCGCAGGGCATGCTAGCCGCGATGCAGGCTGGGACGGGCCAGGAGGGGCGCCCCTGTCCCAGCAGCACGCGGCAGCAGGTGACTGATTTCCCAGCTCTGTTTTCGCTCACCTGGAACAAAAGAAAAGCATGGCTTAGGACGGCAGAGTCGACGCGACAAAATGAAACTCTTTTTCACGACGAAGCGGAAAAAGAGAGAGGGGAGGCGTCCCTTTGTTACACCCGGCGAAATATTATTACAAAAAACTGAGCGCGCGCGCGTGTGTGTGTGTGTGTGTGTGGTGCGTGTCTGTGCGCTCGTGCAGTCCGTGGATTAAAGTTTTTCAGCGGTGTTCCAGTGTTTTAGTTTATTCTTTGCACTTCGCGGTTGCCCTCATTGAACAGAGGGCAGCATAACTGCAACCAACCTCTTTATCTCTCTCTCTCTCTCTCTCACGCACACACGAGTGACGCCCGCCCCGCCTCAAATTCATAATGCGATGTGGACGCTTCCACTGGGATGAACTTTAATAGAATAGCAAGTTTGGAGCACAACGTAGTTGGGGAAATTAAATACCCCACGCCCCTTCCTCTGCCGATGCTTACGGCTTCACACCCTAACAGCAGGCTTAGAAAAACGCGCACACACAATTTGGAAATTTCGCAAGTCGGAATTTTTAGGAAGATCCTCAAAGGAGATTGGATGTATTGTAGTACTTTGCACTTTGCAGAGTACTCCAATGTGTGTATAATTCACGTCCTCACAAAAGCCCCCCGCTGGTTACTGCAGTAAATCCCCTTCACCACAACGACCCACTTCTGGAACGGAGACGCTCGCGCACCGGAGACTTTGCGATAAAGCGTATCCAAAAATCCAATCCCGTTCCCGCTCCCTGTTGCGAAACTACTAGCCAGAGCCGGCTGGGATCATTGCTGATCTTTGTCGAAGTCGCCGTATTGGCCAAA
Organism: Frankliniella occidentalis; assembly: GCF_000697945.3. NCBI lineage: Eukaryota > Metazoa > Arthropoda > Insecta > Thysanoptera > Thripidae > Frankliniella > Frankliniella occidentalis. The sequence continues at coordinate 56,097 of NW_026267195.1, forward strand.
TGATCATATCTGATCCCCCTCAGATTACAGAGCGATCCTCCTAGAACAGCGGTAGCGGCGGGCTGGCCGGGGGCGCTGTGGGCTATGAGCTGAAAGTAGCAAGCGTAGCGCGGCGCTGCAGACCGAGAACAAGCGGGAGGGGATTAGCAAGCCAAAGCTGCGTGCAAAATTTTCATATGGTGTGGCAACAAGGACTTGATCTGGCTTAGGCACATCATGCACACAAGGCTTGCCGTGATGAAGTGGCGTTTAAGTGTCAGAAGAGCCTAAGCCTCGCCCTGCTGCTGCTAAGAGGAGAAGTCGACGGCACTCGCCGCCCGCTTCGCTCAAAAGTATCTGAACTTCGAGGCGGCGACGGGCCCCAGGCTGGAGGGCGTTGTGGGCGGCGGAGAGAGAGAGAGAGAGATAGAGAGAGTCTTGTGAAAGCCGCTTACAGCCTTGGAGGAAAATCATCGTCCTTCACAGCAATTGTTTGCTCCAGCGCGTCCCATTCAAGTCACAGACAGCCCTGCTCCGGTTCCCGGCGCCCCAGCAAGGCCCGAGTCCCCCCACAGTCAGGTGCCAGGGGCTCGGGTCAGCGGGCTAATCGCGACTATAAACTAGCTAATGGGTCGAGCAAAATTAAAACTCTGAGAAGTGGAGTCCGCTCAGGTTAGTGGAACTAGATTTCAACAAAGTAGTTATTTGTCTACGCACCCAGAAAACCTAATTTAAAACACGATCCCGTTTTAATTATATGAACGAAATTTGTACTGCACTTATTAAATGTTCCCCTGTGCGTCCATTTCTCCCATTCGACGAAAGAAAAACAAATTCACTCCACGTTCTCGAAGACGTGGAAGGTTTCTTTATTTCCTTTCGCTTCGAGATATCTACTATCCGCTCAGGCATTGGGACCAATCTCGCCGGTTCGAGATGATGATGAAATGACGCGTTTTCCTCGTCGAGGTCCTCCGCCCGCCTGCCTCCGAGCGGGGCCCCGCCCGGGCGGGCGCTGAGGTTGCCGCGGCTTTCCTGCTGAACAAAGGGCGCGTTGGAGCGGAGGGCCTACAATGTCGACGCGAGTTCCCCCAGCCACGCCGTTCCTCTCCTTCCTTTCGCCTCCATCTCTCATCTTCTTCTTGCTCGTCGCCTTTCCCTCGCTTTCTTCCCGCGACTTTAGCGGCGCCCTTTCGGCAAAGGCAACAACAAACAGGGAGATAATCTCACAACCAGCCAATCGGCCAGAGTGCGCAGCAAGCAAGAAACGGGGTAAAAATCCCTTCCATCGCCAAACATATGATTTCAGATCATCGCTTCACTCGTTTGCACTCAACGCCAAGGTCGTCAAAATAATTCATCCGAGCGAAAGGGCCTTAGCGTTGGTCTCATCACAAGAGAGGGAAAGGGGGTGAGAGGGTGAGAGATTAGGAGAGAGAGTAGGAGAGAGAGAGAGAGAGAGAGAGAGAGAGAGAGAGAGAGAGAGA
>NW_026267195.1:59898-60612 GCF_000697945.3 Frankliniella occidentalis
GACGTGGGTATTACTGTTACTGTGCGAGTAGGCGGCGTCACGGAGCACGCGCGCCTCGACAAGATATTTGTTTCATAACCTCTACAGTTTGTCACGATAACGTGCCTTGCGTCGACCAGGAAGAGTCGCGCGCGTTGACAGTGTAGCATCTGATTACCCCGAGCCGGCCGGAAGCAGGGAAGTCCAGATACGATACGAAGGGGAGTTGGCGGCGACGGGGTGGGGGTGGTGTGAGTGAGAGGAGGAGGAGGGTGGGGTTTAATTCGAAGCCCACCCGCAGCAGCCGAGCGAGCAGGAACCGGCAAAAGCAGCAGCAGCAGCAGCTGGACGATGGAAATATAATTTGGGATCGCTTGGACACGCCGCCGATGGAGTTGGGTCGTCCGACGTCCGCCATCACAGCACTCGACATTCGACAAAGCGCTGCGCATCCCGCGCCAACGAGGGAAGACGCGGAAAACATGACAGAGGGGAAAGGTTCCGCGACATTAGATTTTCATATTCTTTTGTTGCGTTGCGATTTCGTGCGGCTGTTTGCATCCGAAGAAGAGCAGAAATTCCCTTTCCGCATCGTATCGCGGGAAGGAGACAGACACAAGTTGACAAGAGTGCAGCGGTCCCGACCACAGACTCAAGGACGTTGACGTGTTCCCTTTGCCCGAGAGAAAATAGAGTAACTGTTGGAGAGATATCGTGTGTGTGTGTGGGGGGGGG
>NW_026267195.1:65572-66308 GCF_000697945.3 Frankliniella occidentalis
GGCAGAGCAAAGCCCACACGTTACTTTATTTGAATGGCAATCGCGTTTGCCGGGGCACCTTTGTTCTCTCTGGGCCTGCGGGGGCCTGTGGTGGGGACTCTGTGTATGTGTGTGTGTATGTGTGTGTGCGCGTGTGTGTGCGTGTGTCAGAGAGCGAGATCTAGAACCAGCACCGTTGCAACTAAAACACGCTACCAAAAAATATTTCAACCTTAAAATGCTAGTATAATAATAAATCCCAATAATGACAATGGGAGGAAAGTGCAACACGACACCATGTGAGGGAAACTACGAGGGTTTTATTTGAGAGGCAGTATTTACATTGACAGTACCACTCGAACGTTTAACATGAAGCCTCACGTATTGTCACAGTTTTGACATAATGTGTAAAACAACACAATAAAAGAAAATTAAGTCAATTCGATTATTTTTTATGTCAGTGCAATACTCTATTTGACTCCCAGCCTGCCCTGTTCTGGCCAAGTCGAAACCATAGCGCTCTCCAGCAACGCCAAATTCAAATGTAGGTTGGCCAGGGCTAGCTGGACCAGGAGGCAGAAAGCGAGCTGGAGGCGTGCTGGAGGCTGGTGGGTTTCCAGCCCTTGAGATGGCGCACACAAACTGGGCAGGTGAGTCCGTAACGAAGCGGGGTCCAGCTGCTCCATCAAAACAGGCCCATGAGAGAAGGGAGGGAGAGAGAGAGACAGAGGAAGGCAGAGAGAAAGAGGGGGGTGGG
>NW_026267195.1:66683-67814 GCF_000697945.3 Frankliniella occidentalis
GGGGGGGGGGGGGGGGAGAGAGCGAGAGAGCAGGGGTGGAAGAGTAAAGAGGTGAGACAGAGGGAGGGGAACAGAGAGATAGACGCCACGGCCCAGTGGTGCTTGAGGTCCTGGCCTGCCCCTCTCGGTAAGCCCCAGCCCCCCACAGGGCCCTGGCCGCCCTCCCTGGGGGGGGCCCGGGGGCACCACAGCGGGGGCGACGGAGTGGGGCCGGAGGGAAGCCGGAGGGGGAAGGGGGGTGCCCCGGGCTGGCCTGGCCGATAGGATAGGGGTACACGCCTGGCATCGCCAAGCCAATATAAACGCCCATCAGATCAGGCTCTCTCCCTCTCTGTCTCGTGTTCGCCGCATCTTTCTCTACCTCCCCCCTCACTCCGCACCCGGGCGCGCCCTTCCCTCCTTTCACACATGGGCCTGATGGGAGAAACGTTTCACTCGGCCCTTGTTGGTTCATTTTCTCCTCTCGGCGTCCAGGAGCGCCTCCTGCACGGTGCAGTAGTACGGTGTTTAGTAGCAGCCTCTCTCCCCGCTCGCACACAAGCACAGTCTCTAAAAAGAAACCGAGAAGTACAAGTGCGGAAGTTAGAAATTAATATGAAATAACAGGACGGCTGGCTGGAAACAGGGCAGTGGGTGACACGCCCCACCCCCTCCTCGCCACTCTCCCCGCCCTCGACACACAGCCCGCTCCGCCCCCGCCATGTTTCGCAATAAACTTGGTCGAACACGCAGCCGAAATTTTTCATGGTCCCCGAGGGACCCTCCTTTATTTTGCAGGCGTCGCGCCGCGTGGCGGAAGTAGTGGTACTCCTGACGAGACAGTGGCAAAAGGGGGGGGGGGAGCAACAACGACGGGGAAAATAGGTTGTAAAAAGGGGCCAAAATGATGACGGCGGATGAAGACAGAGAGACGAGGGTCGTATCGTTCCAGTGGCTGGGCTGGCTCGGAGGGGTAAGGCCAGTTCTCTCGGTGTTCTGCGGGGGCGCACACACAGCGGCACAAAGCACTGCCAAAAGTTGTGCATCATCGCCACACAACGCAATGATGATTATTTCATTTCGCCCCGCTCCGCCTCCGCCACGCAGTCCTACAGGAGCGCGCCAAACGACCCCAATTAGGAGCCGCCGTGC
>NW_026267195.1:67864-69823 GCF_000697945.3 Frankliniella occidentalis
GGCAAGGGGGGGGGGGGAGCAACAACGACGGGGAAAATAGGTTGTAAAAAGGGGCCAAAATGATGACGGCGGATGAAGAGGCACAGTGTAAGGGAGTATATGGGAGGGGTGGGGTTAGGGGTCTTAGCCGCTGCTGCATAATGTTTGACCGGAAGTAGAAGGGGGAGGGGGGGGACTAGACGGTGGGGTTAATGCAAGGGCGTCCTGGGCTATAATTCGTACTTCCGGCGGCATGCAGGAGTCGGCCATAGGGATCTGATGCACTTGGGGGAGACATCACTCGCGGTTAACGGCGGCAGGCGGGGCGGGAGGAGTATGTACCCCAACATAGGGGGACTGCAAAAATCGCCGAATTACGAAGACGGGTGCGTAATAACCTGAGAGGAAATGGTCTTCGCAATGTTTTGTCCAGAATTTCAGAATGCAAATTCTAGGCATCAACCATGGCGTATCTACGCATTTTGTACTCGCAGTCAGTTAGTATTCCGTACTTTCAATCCTCCTTTTCCCTAACCCCTTGAGTTAAGGGTCACACCCCATAGGGTTAAATGGGGAGGGGGGTCGTTCCAAGGTCACGCAGCCTTCGCTCGGCCTCACACCTTCGCGAGGCGCCAAGAGGGGGGAGAATCGCCGTCCTAAACTTGGCCGTCGCCGTAGATCAGATCCGAGGGTGATAAAACACACGCGCCCCGCGCGCGGGAGGCTGCCTGCAATCCCCTCCCCCCTTCGCCCCTCACACACAAACCTCCCCCTCATCCACCACACTTCTCTCGCGCGCGACGAAAAGCCATTGCCAAGGATTGCGGACAGCCATAGCGAGCAGTCGAGACATATTTCTGCATCCCCTGGCCCGGCCCGGCCGCCGTCAGTTGCTGCGAGGCTGTCGGGCCGCCGGCGCGCGCGAATCTGTTCCCAGGTCTAAGCCCAAGATATATGTGTTCGGGTGGCGCCACGTTTCGTCGCGGCACGTTTTGGAATGGCCGCCGACGCCCGCCTCCGGCTCCGGCTCCAGCCCCGCCGCGCCCGCCGCGCCCGCCGCGCCCGCCGCGCCCGCCGCGCCCCTCGAGGCCATGCAGACCACTTGGGCAGACAGACCGCAGCTGATTGCCTTCTTTATAGGCGGGCCCCGCGCCCCCAGGGGGCCCCGGCCCCGCCGCACCTACGGCCGCCATCTCGGACCCCATCTGGGGCCTGGACCCACCGGACCCGCCGGACCCGCCTACGGCCGGGTAACAAATGCCAGCCGCCCGCCCCCGCCATTTGCTCGAATATGACGGGTGGCGCGCGAAAGGACCTCGGGGGAGAGGAGGAGGAGGGCCCTCTCTGGCGCGGGGGACCTCTCTGACGTAAACCTCTCTGACGACCGCTGGGAGCGCCGGCCAGAGCTCTCTGACGAACGCCTTTTTTCCCGTGCGCCCTTTCCGATTTGGAAATGAAAGAAGTAAAGCAGGTTTGGCGTTAAATTGACGACTGTCCTTGCTAGTGGTTAGCCTATAGATGAGCTAAAGTCTCAAAATTTTCATGGCGCGTCCTGGGGGCGACGGGTCACTCTTGGAGAGCGAAACACCCACGGCTTTGGCAACCCTCATAATTAGGGGTCTGCAATAATTGGATTGGAAAGACGTTGACTTGTCTGACGGACACCTGCCTACCTGCCCAACGGAGGCGGAAGCTTGGCTACATGCTGGACATCATGCGGTCTATTCTCGTCCGCACGATGGCTACTTGCCACTTGCTGGGATTGCAGCCAGCAGCGCCATATTTTCCTAACACCCTTTTTTTTCAAGCCCCTTTCCTCTCCCCATGGCACCCCTGTATTCCCGTTCGTTCATTTTTTCTCCGTTTTCTCCACATGTGGCCCATGGCTCTGCAGCTGGCGGTCCGGCTCGGGGGGCAGCCCGTGTGGACGGACAAGCAGCAGTTAGTTCAACTAGCGTGGGGGTGACTAGGGGGCGGGGA
>NW_026267195.1:70540-70964 GCF_000697945.3 Frankliniella occidentalis
AAAAAAGAGGAGAAAAGAGAAGGTACAACAAGGAGAAGGGTACAGAAAAAACGGAGCCACGCGATATTTCCTCCAAAACGAACGGGTATTGAGCAATGCTGCACAGGGGAAGGAGGCACAGTATACGGACACTGCCGACTTAACCTGAGGTTTGAGGTCAGAGAAGTGGGTATCTGGCAACAAACAGTATCCGTGTGCACAAGGTGAGTGAGTAAGTGTGAGAGAGAGAAAGAAGGGGGGGGGGATAGACAGCGAGACGGGAGAGGGCGGACAGGTGCAGGTGAAGATAAGGTGGATGCCGTGTGGGGGGCAGAGGGAGGGGGGCAGCCAGCGGCACAGCTAGGCGGTGACGACACCATGAATAATTCAAAAGGTGCAGAAATGAGCAGGAGCCCTCCAGGGTGTACTCATTACCAGCGGGGGC
>NW_026267195.1:71041-72235 GCF_000697945.3 Frankliniella occidentalis
GAGAGAGAGAGAGAGAGAGAGAGAGAGAGAGAGAGAGAGAGAGAGAGAGAGAGAGAGAGATTGAGGAGGAGGCGTGGCTCCCATTGCCGCTTCCAAAGTTGGCGTTTCTTCTACGGCCGGGCAACGTCTTGCGATGTGGTGGCTGCAAACTCCATTAAAGAAATGGCTTGCTGAGGCTAAACAGACCAATCGCAGAGGCGGGGCGCGGGCGCGCCGGAGCTGCTGCTGCCGCCTCAGAACGACGTCGTCGTCTTTGCGATCCGAGAGCTCGAGCCGCCCGTAATGGAAAGTCGATATCTCGATATACAACGACTGGAACAAGAGCGTCTATTGATACGACCTCACATGGCGTTTGATGAACGGATACGAGAGGGAAAACGCACGGAAAATAAATGAAAAGTCTGCAATAACCCCGCACACAGTGCCATGTAGACTCTGCCTACTATCCAATCCAGCAAGCACACAAAGTCTTTGCCCACTCATGGCTATTGATACATTAACTTGATCTTGAGGATACATAAATGTGTTCTCAATTCGGGAACATCACTAAATGGAGACAAAATATTGTTATTTAACCGTCTTACCGGTGTTAACCCCCGTGTTCTAGAATTGCAAATACATTTTCTTTTCGTTTTCAAAGTGTAGTAAGTTGTAGTAAAAGCAAAACAATTAATGTTCGATGAAACATTTTATAGCCAGGTGAAGCGAGATAATCGCTTGTTGGTGCGAGTCTTGTACTTCGAGATTACATTGGCGCAGCGTTCCTCGTCGCCGCAGCCCAACAACGGGAGCTGCAGCGAGGCGGCCGCGGCGGCAGCGAGGGGCGCACCTCATGCATATCTTAGCGTCGTTATGCACCTGGAGAGGTGTTTATGGAAGGCGCGCCCCAACAGAGCGATCAGCGGGAATAATAAAAACGGCAGGGAATTTTAAAAAAAGCGAATACAACACGCCCCCCGACGCCCCCCAGTCAATCAACGTGCTGGGGAAGAAAGATTCATTTTCATTTTCTTTATGGACGAAATCAGCGTAAAATAGTCAACCCCACCAGACCACCCCTCGAAAAATCATCTCTCGCGGCGGGACGGGCGCGTCCACCTCATTTTATACCAGACCAACTATTTCATCAATGTATTGTTAATATTATTCTCATCTTCTTTCGGCCCGACCGCTGAGCAGCAGCACAGGGGGAGG
>NW_026267195.1:79785-106046 GCF_000697945.3 Frankliniella occidentalis
GGGGGGGGGAGATCCCTGGGCCTCTCTACACGCGTTTAAGCGCAAACTACGCTAGGCGCTTGTGTGTGTCTCTCTTAGGCACATTTCTGTGTGGTCAGAGAGCGATTATCCAGCATGCGGTGCGATCTATTAAAAACAAAGGCACATAGTGGAGATGCGCGGTGGGTACTTGAGAGGGCTGCGCAGGCAAACACCTCCTCGAGGCGAGCCAATCATTAATTCAACTCGTTTGGGTGCAAGTTCAGGAGTACATGGCCCTCCATCATAAAACTCATCGCATCGTAGTGGGACTCCTTTTCATTGTGTGTTTTATGAAGAACGCCAGAGGCTGCCGGAGCGAGGCGCGGCGCTGGAGCGGCCCTCGCCCGGCCGGCCGCACACAGCCGGCCAGGGATAATATCCCCTTTACTGTTACGGCCCGGCCGCCTGTGCGCCACGGGTCCAGCTACGCGCCGCACCTTGTCTCCCTTAAAATGAGCTCCAGCGGAGGGAGGACGGGTGCCGCGTGGACGCCGGTGCAGTGAAGCTTCATCGCTGCCCCCGCTCCCCCTCTTACTCTTCATCTCGCTTCCTCATTCCTCTTTGCTAGCAACCAGTCTCGATTGACACTTCTTACTTTTTTCCCCCATTCTACCTAAATCAAGGGATATGCACTCAAGAAAATAAAGTACACAATAAAGTTAACAAATATCAAAACCATTCTTTTAAGGGGGCTGCGGTTGCGGCTCATGTCAGCGTTAACCCCGTTTGGGCTTAAATTAAAAAAAAAAAAACACAACAGAATCGATGTCGACAAAAATGGAGGGTCTTCCCCACACTTTAAACGATTACTTCGTGAACCCTCAACAGCGTGCACGCGCTGGTGCACACTGAAAATAATTAAGCATGGACGCTCACGCAAGATTAACTAATAAGCACAAAAAGTTGGTGCGAGGTCGACAGTGCGCACATCCCACTTCCCCACAGGATTCCTGCTCACTTTACCTCCCAGAACCAATAATTGGTTTTGGTAATTAGTCGCTTTGTTTGTAGCAGCCAAGCACTTAACGAGACATCATTATCTTTATACCCGGGCTAATCCGAGCAATCGAGCGGAAGGAGCGACTAATCCTGCGCGCGGGAGTGCAGCCGAGAGGAGAAAGGGGGAGGGGGGAGCAGAGAAAGAGAGAGAGAGAAACGGAGAAAGAGTGAGAAGAGCTGCACCGACGAGGCACACCGGCACAGGGTCGGACATAAAAATTATTGGTCCGTTTTAACGAGGATCGCGGAGCCCTCTACCCGAAATGCGCCAAAGTTCCCGCCAATGTTGCTGCGCGCTGCATCCGCCTTATAACTGCGGCGCGACTTTTACGACCTCCCCACGCTGCTGCCACCGCCTCGGAAGAATTTAGCTCAAGACACGTAAAATTAGAACCCCAAGTCTGTGCAGAGTTACGGAGTTACGAGAAATTTCATTATTCGATCCCTCTCCCTCGTCCCTCGCCTCTGCTTCGCGTCTCCTTGTTCGAGGTTGGCCCGTTCCGTCTCCTCTCGGCCGAGAAGCGAGGACGCCGCCTCACGGTGATATCTTTTCATTTCCCTAATTAACTGTTGACCGACCAAAGTGACAAGGCGCGTCTTCAGTAGGGAAGGGGAAGCGGGCGGTCCACAAATGTTTGTTGTTCTTGCCCCAGAAATGTCATGGTTTCTTCAATCGCTTTTCCTTTCCTTTGCCGCTCAAAAAGGGCAATAATCCTAAACTATAACGCACTACAGCATTTCCAGTGGTTTTCCACATTACATAACAGACGCTGTAATCTTAGGTGATCTGCAAATTTCAAGTATTTTGTAAACGTCTAAATTTTGCACACTTCAGCGCATAGACACAATCCCAGGCCTCTGTTATTAGAAGGGAATAGATAGTATGTGCAGCTACTACACCCAGAAAAATGGAAATTTGTAGCAACCATTGTAGTTGATTCAGGGACAACCATAATACAGTTAAGAAATTAACTATCATAAATTGGCCACAACCATATTTTAGCCCACTCAATCATATTAACGTTACCTCAACCATCACTTTATGGTTGTCCCTGAAGTAACTGTACAATAATTGCCACAACTTTCCATTTTTCTGGGTGTATATGTTTCGGGAATACCTTAATTTTTGCCCAACTATTGCCGTATAATGTAGTAAGATAACGCAATTTGTCCAAACTTTGCGCACTTCAACTTAATTATCAATTAATTGACATAAGAAATTATACACTTATTTCCGCCAGCACTGTAAAAATATTTGTGGGGAAAACCCCACACATCTATATGAAGTTATTTACATACGTATACACATGTGTGATTTTTCCTATACTACTGTATGTAAATTAATGACACCCCAAATTTGCTCGTTCGTCGGTGAATTCCAAAACGATGCATAGTAGTACTTCCCTGATGAGCCGATGGACAGTCCGTGGAATGGTCCGCATATGTCCGTGGCTGTCCTTGTGCAGTCACCAACTGTCCGTGGCTGTCCTTGTGCAGTCCCCAACTGTCCGTGGCTGTCCTTGTGCAGTCCCCAACTGTCCACCGTGTCTATTGTGTCCATCAGTCTGTCCGAGGACCAGTCCATGACCTGTCCTCGGTCCAGTCTGCATTCATAACTACAGTCCGTCGTTTGAAACGTCCATGGCATGTGTCTGCAGCTGTCCACCACGGCTCGTCTGTCCATAGATCTGTCCGTTACCTATGACCACCAAATGTCTATGGACCGTTCCGCAGGACTGGTCCGTAGGACTGTCCGCTAGTTGTCCATCGACATGTCCATTGCCTTGCACATCATGACGTTCGTGCCATGTCCGCCGACATGTCCACGAGTTGTCCATCGACTCGTCTGTAATTTTACGTACCGAGCTGTTGCATACGGACTGAGATGAGTTCAACCACCCGAACACTAGATGGCGCTTCGGAATTTTGACACATCAAAGTTTTAAATAAGTCATTCGTACGTGAATAAGTCTTTTTAACTAGTTCATTTGTGTAATCTGTGGGTGGAGAAAGGGGTACTTAGGCTGTCCACACTTGTCCTTTATCTAGTCAACCCTTAAATTGTTTGTCATAAGACGTATTACACCAACTCGCGGTGGTCATATCCAACCTCTTCACACTAAGTCCATCAGCCCGCCCGCCCTCTGTCCGGTTCGCCCGGAGTCCTCCATCGCCACCAGAGGGCGAGAGGGCGGCAATTTTTGAACCGAAGATCGTGATGTCATCACGGTCACTCAATGCTACCTTGCTGAACGCAACAGATTTCTATGGAATTTCGTTCAAACATCCCGGACAGCTCGGGACTGTAACGCGGACAAACCTCGTGGACTGAATTGCGGACAGTGCCACAAATAGTCTCTCGGACCATTGCGGACAGAGCCACGGATAGGATCTCAGATGACTGCGGACAGTGCCACGGACACGATCACGGACAGCATATTCCATCGAAATTTCCTTTAACCACCTGGACAGCTACAGCTACACGGACAATCATCGTGGACAGGTTTGCGGACTATGGCGGACAGAGCCACGGATAGGATCTCGGACTACGGACAGCTGCGGACAAGTCCACAGACGTTTCAATCCACGGACTGGGGCCACGGACAACTAATGGACATACCAGTGGACATGTCCTCAAATTGTCCTCATGTAGTCCGTAGCCACTGTCCGCGTGAGCTGTCCGTCGGCTCATCAGGGTTGTGCTTTTAAAATTTGGATTTGTAATTTTGCGACACGTTTTTTAAAGGAAAATCCCCCCCCTCTCTCTCTCCTTCCCTCTCTCGTCAACGAAACGATAAAGAGGACGTCACCTCCTTATGGCTAGTTACAGCCGGTCGGCAAAGCGCCCACTATATCGAGGGTAGGCAACCAATCTGACACCCGTGTGGGGTGCGGCATAGCTAGCGGCGCGAAAGAGAGATTTCGCTCGCCATGGCAAACACACGCGTGTGTGACAAATCAATTCTCGCGCATGTAAACGCGTCCTTTTTGCAAAACCCATACACGTCCCTCGTTAGGATATTTATGGCGGCCGGAAATGTATAAAAGGCCATTATACCGGGTGTCCGGAACAATACGCGGCAGCCGGATGGGTGGCCTACGCACTGGCTCACAGGCGCTGGGGGCGAGGGGGGAGCGGTCGGAGGTGGCGGGAGGCTGCCGGTCCCCTCCACCGCTCGGCCGCTAGAGCGCGCGCTAGGGTCACCCTCGCAGGGAGTAGCGCGGTGGGAACGGGCAGCAACTTGCGAAGGGGTGGGGCGTATGAACCTCGCGCAACCGCGAGCTACCCCACGGTTTCGCGGGGGTGCTCCTGGGGGCGCGAGGACCCGCGGCAGGACTTGGACTCATCCCCCGCGGATCCGCGACGTACCCTCGCGACCCCGCACCTCGCTGGACCGCCTGCCACCCCTCGCGGATTCGCGGAGCCCCCTTCGCGGATCCGCGACGCACCCTCGCGGCCTACGGAGCACCCCTCGCGGCCCACGGAGCACCACTCGCGGCCCGCGGAGCACCCCTCGCGGGTCCGCGACGCACCCTTGTGGCACCGCGAAGTACCCCTCGCGGAACCGCGAAGCACCCCTTTGCGGAACTGCGGCGCACCCCTCGCGTGTTCACCCTTACTTTCCTCCCCCCTCCTCCGTTCGTCAGTGTTCGGAGCATTGCCTTACCCCACCTCCACCCCTTCGCAAGTTGCCGCCCGTTCCCACCGCGCTACTCCCTGCGAGAGTGACTCTAGCGCGCTCTAGCGGCCGAGCGGTGGAGGGGACCGGCCGCCTCCCGCCACCTCCACCCGCCCCCCCCTCGCCCCCAGCGCCTGCGAGCCAGTGCGTAGGCCACCCATCCGGCTGCCGCGTATTGTTCCGGACACCCGGTAGTTCGGCGCATAACGGCAAAACAGGCAAAATGTGTGGCACGCGCACAAATGTGCAGTAAGTGCAGCAGGACAACGAGAGAGAGAGAGAGAGAGAGAGAGAGAGAGAGAGAGAGAGAGAGAGAGAGAGAGAGAGAGAGAGAAAGAGAGAGAGAGCGAGAGAGAGAGAGAGAGAGAGAGAGAGAGAGAGAGAGAGAGAGAGAGAGAGAGAGGTGAGGAAGGGGGGGGGGCTGATTAAAAAATTATAAAAAGAAGGAAATGGTTAGCGGAAAGAGCGGCGTCAGAGAGGAGGGGGAAGACTCGGGTCCGGGAGGGGAGGGGGGTGCGCGGTCGGAGAGAGGACTTCAGAAGTCAATTGAGGCACGCCAACGCGCGGGTCCGGCCGGGGCGGACGGTCATGGTAAGAGGAGGGGGGCTGCGGCCGGCTACAACCGCGGCATAGTAATGGCCTGGAGGTTGATTCAGCCTGATGCCCATTGTGGCCGGTGCAGCCCGCCCCGCCCGGACCTCCACAGTGTCATTAGGAGCGGCGTGGGCGGCCGGCCGGGGCGACCCCCTGACCGGAGGCGCACTCCTGTGGCCGATTACGGCCAACTACGCCCCCCCACCCCTATACCCCCCATCCTTACGGTCTATCCTTCCCCTAGGGGTGCTCCGCGCGGTACCCGTCGCTCCCCCACCCGACGTGGGGGACCCCCGCAGAGGAGCACCCCCTTGAGGGGCAGCAGCAGGCACCTGACCTGGGCGCGCAGCCTGGCCCGCGTGGTGCGGACTGCGTCAGCCGTCATTAAGTCGCCTGGGGGGGGGGGGGGATGCTCGCCCGCTTATCCGAGACAACTCAACATCTCCCCGTGGCACTTTACGGCATCTGTGCAGCTGACTGGGGGTCGTTTGGCGCCTGTCTGCGCCCCGCCCCGCCACCTAGAACGCCACCAGGGCGGGGCGGGAACCTAAGCGAGCGACGCAAGGGGTGCGCGGGGGACGCAGCCGGAGGGTTTTAAGATGTTGAGCTGCTCTAATTCGCTGGAGAGGGGGTGCTCTTCTTCCTCCCCCCCCTTCCCCCTCCACCCCCACGCCACGCAAGCGGGAAGCTCATTATAGCTCTCGGCCATCCCGTTTCTTTTTCCGCTCGCTTCCCCTTCTCCCCTACTTTTTTCGCCCTTTTTTTCTCCCTTCACATCAATTGGATGCTGAGCGCGCGGCCGGGGCGGCTCATGGCGCTGGACCAGCAGAGCACGACCGGACCGCGCTCCTCAAAGCCTTTCAAATGAAACATACTGCGCTGCGCGTATTCCACGCGGCCCAGCCGGGAGGAGTAAAAGGAAGAGCGATTCAAGGGGCCTCTAAACCGCGTGCTGGCGGAGAGCGCTAAGTAAGGCTGAAGTTAATGAGTCGAGCTTCCAATCCAGAGTTCAACTACACATAGAACAGCCATCAAACATCAAACTTCTCTCCAAAAAGTAAATCAAGTTTCCACTGATCAGGGATGCTTCGAGAATATCTTTGTTGGACTTTTCTTTCAGTTGCTTTGCCTTTGCTCGCGTCGCAGTCGCAGCATTACTTTGCCATGTGCGAGGTACGGTTCGGTTCGGTGCTCCGTTCTGTTAGCCCCACCAGGCAGCCCCCAGTTTACGATTGGCTGCCTACCCTGCGATGGGAAGGGGAGGAGAGGGGGGCGACACGTCGCGCAACGCTGTCACGGCCACGGCCCGGGAGCACGAGCGGGAGCCCGAGACCATTGACGAGGGTTATTTAGCAATCGGGATTTGCGATAGGCACCCGCCGCCCCCGCACGTCCCGGCACGTCCCGGGTCCCCGGCCCGCGGCGGGACAGGCAGTGACGGAGTGGCACCAGCGGCCACCAGCGGGCGCGAGGCCGAGCAGGGTAACCGTGCGGAGCGGGCATCAGTCACGGCGGCGTACTACCACTGCCGACACGAGGCACGCACGCCCACGGGCACGAAAACTCTTGATATAAAGACACAAAGTTTGCACAATTAACCACCGATTGAAAGGGAAATGATTAGTGCGAAGGCATCCATCATCATCCCTTATCGTTCACGTCGTATCATAATAAAAAGTAAGGTAAAATTAGGGTGTAAGAATCCAATTTAACCTTAAGTTGAGGGGGCGCCGCGGTGTTTGAACCCGCGGGGGCGGCGGGACGACTCTTCAATTAGCGACGACGGTAATGATTGAGACGCTCGTTAGGCGCCGCTTTCAACTCGACTCAACTTGGAGAATGCCGACGCCGCTCTGCTCCGCTCTGCCTCGCGCGCGCCGCGTGCGAATAGCGAGTGCGCGCTGCGAATGGCGTCGTCATCCGGTGAATAGCGCCCCCGACGGCACCGGTGCGTTACGCTCCAGGAGGGGGAGAGAAACAGAGGGAGAGATCGGGAGGAAGGGAGGAAGAGGGAGGGAGGAAGAGAGAGAGAGAGAGAGAGAGAGAGAGAGAGAGAGAGAGAGAGGCCAGAGCGGGATAAAATTACCACTCGTTTGTCAGCTTGTCACACTGAAGGGGCGGCAGCGGGGCCGCGGGCCGGCAGCAGGGAAGGCCACACCGCAGCCGGCCAGCGCAGCGGGGACAATTAAACCTACATTCCATTCCAGCTCCTTCCCCTCCCTAACCCAGTCTCGGCAGCACTGGAGAAAATACACGGCGACCTCTGCCCCGACGGTGCAAAAAGGGAAAAGAAAGCGCTCGTTTGCTCTGCTGAACTTGATAAAGGAATCGACGACGGATAATGGCATGAAACAGACAATACTGTACGTTATGTATATGCACAAATGCCGAAGTCTTTAGAAATAGAATTCCAAAACGCAAGCTCATATTCTTACAGCAAAATCTACGTTTGTTGGTAGTGAAACTCTTTGTGTCGTATTCCGGTCACATACACATCACCTCTTTTATGCGTTTTAACGTCACATCCGAAAAATACCCACACAAACATGACATGGGCACGTTGGAATGACGCTGAATGGGCAAGGAAAAAGTAGTCGAATACCACGTTTGGAATAAGGGATCGTCCAAGCAGTACGTCCGTTTTGCGCAGATTCATTCGGCCAATTCCGGGAGCTCGGCGCCTGCAAGACTCGGGGTAGGCCATCCCGCAGTACACACATGCACTGTAAACAAGATATTGCCTACCAACCAGGCGCTTTACGAGCATGCATCTATGCTAAACTTGGCAGGTTAGTAACGGCGAATGACGGCCGTACTTTGAGGATGGTGGCTAGCTCAAATAAAATGTGACGATCGTGTGACCTGTAAAGGCATCGTAACATATAGTACTAGCGCACGGGAACAGGCGGGTATCTGGCTGACCTGCCTGCTGTGCATTGCAGCGGTGCTGGTCTGGCTGCTGCTGAGGGATGCGCCAGTGCTGCTGCCTCTGCTGGGCGATACTTTTCATGGCGGCGGAAATTATCATTTATATTCATAAAACTTCGGACCGTATTTCTCTCAGTCTCAACTTCATTCTTTTACCAGCACGAAAACAATGGGAGTAATTAAAAAGTTTGGGCTAGCGTGGCGGGGCGGATGCTATGGTGTGCGAGAACATCGGGCAGCCCCGCCCCGCCGCCAGAGCGTAGTCCAGCTTAATCTGCTGCTAACCAGCAGCGCTGCAGCGGTGACCACCCGGACGGATCGAGCTTGCTTATTGCGGGAAGTTTCTGAGATACGACCATGTTAAAAGTACGAACTACCCTCCTGTGAAAACTAGAAGCAATGATGCCATGGAGCGCGGCATATTTCCTGGCATCTAACGATTCAACCAACCATACTAAAATTAGCTGACAACGATTGGTGGGACTTCTAGCTTAAGGAGATAAATTTCAGTCCCCCATTGAAGGTCTTTGTGTGAACTCTAAATATTAATAATTCAAGTTTGCTTTTCCAGCCCCAGCTTGAAGACACACTGATTTCAAAATCTCGAAATAGATAAAATGAAATAGAGGGTGGTCCCCATATACCACCCTGTATGTTACAAGGTTTGCCAAGGCGCTACCACACTCGGTGTGTTTTCAATAGATAGGAGGGTCGTTGGGGCTAGTTAGCATCCCAAAACGACTGCTCGGGTACTAGCAGAGTGAAAGCACCCTACTCTCCTTTCTTTTCTTTTCCTTTAGTGTTGCATTTTTAGGCGCATTCATAAGACGCGATAAGATGCTTTTGCGCTGCAGCCCTCGGAGGAAGAATAATCCTCCTCATCCTCGTTATTCACCATCTGGCCATGATAATGAAGCGGCAAAGATTATATCGGCCGCGTCCTGCCGCCCGCCCGCCTACCCGCCCATCTGCCCGCCCGCCTACCCGCCTCCCGCCTGCAGGCGCGGCTGGCCCATGCTAATTCGCCTACTTTTTCTTTCCTCGTGCAAAATGCAAAGCAGAGCTGCTGGCGGCCGCTATCGCACGAGAAGCGGGTAGCGAGAGGAGGACGGGGAACAAGAAAGGGGAGGAGGGGACGGGGGTCGTCCAAAACGGCTCCAATTTATGACGCCTAACAAGAAGAAGATGAAGCAAATTTTTCCATCCTGCCTGACAACGACTCATCTTATTCTCTCGCTCCCCACCCCTTACGGTGAGAACGACATCCAGGCTGGAAACCAAGCAGATTCGGAGATTCCAACTGCAACTGCTGCAAGAAAACATAGAAACTGTTGGACAAAAATCCAAGCTCCTCTTGCTTAAAAAGACCAACTATGCAGCACGTTTAGAAGTTCCTGTCTCATCTGGTATTTTGTTAATAATACAAAAGAAACGTATATGAGGTTTCTTTTCAAGTGCGTTTCTTTAGGTAATAGTAGTCGGGTCAGTCGTTCGGTAGTAGTTTTAGTAATACAGGTTATAGTCAAGTAATAGGTAATACTCGTCAAATTGAGGTTTTTGGTTTGAAAATTCGTTTTAATGGAGAATGAGTGATTTGTAGCAGCGGCAAAACTGCAGGCCAAATGGGGCGTTAGGATATCTCCTAAATTCTGCCTAGTCGTAACAGCCCCCCTCCCAATCAATTTTTACCCTTTTTAGAGACAGTGATGATGGTGCAATGATGCAACGAACTTAAAACACAATAATTTGTCACTTTTTCCGCGAATAGCTATTTAAAAATTGGTGTTTTTGTCGAGGCTTTTGCACTAAATTTTGGTCAAATCTGAGTCTAAATTTTGACCCACCCACCCTCGCCATGTAAGAGGTTGGGGGAACAATGTCTAATTTTTTAGGAGACATTGGTGCTGCAATTGGTCACACAATAATCTAGCGTCAAAATTGACAGTATTTTTCTCTTCTAATAGAAAAGGTGCGCATTGGTTGTGTAATACAGGTAATAGAAAGGGTAAAAGAGGTAATAGGAAGGTAATGGAGGTAATAAAGGTACTATCGGGCCATGATTTTGGAGAGTGGATACCTCCCTAGGTTTCTTTGCTCGTGCATCTGTGCCATGGTTAAATAGCTCATGCTCATGCCGCTCGGCGAAATCCTTGCACTACACAGAGAACAGGCGGCTGGGGCACCGTCGCTGTTCGTGAGCTCTCCGTGCGGAATGTGAAATCGGAACAATCGTGAGGAAAAGGAAAGGGGTGAGGGTGAGAGGAGAACAGGGAGCAAGACTCAAGACTCTTCGTGGTAATTATGGACTTGCTTGCTCTGCTGTCCCAGGTGCGCGAATGTCGGTGAGTGTGTGTGTGTGGGGGGGGGGGCGTAGCAAGAGGTGGAGGGGGCAGGCCACCAGCAACCACCACTGCGACTGCTATGTCTCCATGAATAAATCTGCATGCCATTTCCGCTTCCAAGTAATAGGCATGGCGTGCTATACGCGCTTCTAGGATAAATGGCGGACCGAAAATTGGAATTTAAGGGCATTAGCTGCTCATCCCTCTCCTCCCCCTTCCCGCCATACACAGACATAAACGCGTGGATCACACAACTATTACCGGAGCAGCGCGGGGTGGCACGGCAGGCAGACGGCGTGTTTTATACCAGAGAGGTGACAGCAACGATGCTTTAATTATGATATGTGCCACACGGCCCTGACTAACGTATACAACATAGATGCTGTTTTTATTACTTATTTCTTTTTCCAAGTAAACAGAAGCAAAAAGAGGTATGAAAGAACATAAACGTATATACATCAGCATCAACTGGTTAATGTTCATACAGTAAAAAGTACACGTGCGGCGTTGAGCACGGCGGGACAAACGCGTCTTTGTTACTGTCCAAGCACATTATCTCGTTGAGTAATGGACCGGCCTGGAAACGCGCGACGGAATTTTCCTTTTCCCCCGCCGCCATTTTAAAGTGTTTTCCAGACATGCGCGCGCACTTTAATCAAGCACGTCCCCTTGTCGCACTTAAACTTTTTGGAGTTGGAGGCACACTTGTCCCCTCAGAAAACGGACAATTTGAATGGACGTTGACCGCGACATTCATACACACCAATTAACAAGCCGACATCCATTCGTTGTGGAAGCCCCCGAGGAGATTGCATTTGGCACGCTGCGTCGTCCTCTGACGCTGGACCACGCTGTGCGACGCTGCGAGACGCTGCGCGACGCTACGCTCCAGGATCCTGGAGGTCCTGCGGTGGGGTGTGGCCGTGCAATCGATACGCCGGGACGCTGCGGCTTGGGCCCCTGGCCCACAGATGGCGCCAGGGCCGCTCCGCCGGGCCCCTCGCGGCCGCGCCCCGCGCCAAGCGAAGCGCCCCACCCACGACTCAAAGCGACGGCTGCGCGACACGTCCAGCCAGCAGGGCGCGGCGGGAGCGCCAGGCCTCGTGCCCGACCGAGCCTCGTGCACTCCTTGAAAAATGTACCACTGCAAACGACACTTCACTGCAGGCGGGGCGCGCTAAGCAGCTGGATACGCTTCGCTCTCTTAACTTGCGCCGCACCTTCAGCGCACTGGTAACGCAAGTGTGTGAATGTCGCATACTTGAAGGTGAATGAATGAATGAATGAATGAATGAATGAATGAATGTGAATGCCCATTCGTACACTTAAGGGACTAGAGGAGTTCCTTTAAAATTAACACGCTTGGGACTCCACGTACACGAATGTTGTTCACACACCTTCAAGTGTGCGACATTCACACACTTGGGTTTTCGTTTCGATGCTCCAAAACCTAGCTACTGACACCCTACTCTCCCCCTAAAAGAAACGGCTCTCATACAAGCCCAGGGCACACCACACCACGCCAGCGTATGGAGCAGCTTCTTTTTAACTTATAGGCGCATTCAATTTATTAACATAACGTGAAGATATTCGCGTCGATCAAACGCTCTTCAAAGGCCCAGAGGACCGCCCCCCTCCCATTCCTGTAGGGTGGCCGCTAACGAGACGAGGCCCATAACGCACAACGAAAACACAATAATAACACTTCCCATCCGATTTATTTTCCCCCCCTCTGCACCATCCGCATCCGCCCCGTTCCCCCACTCTCTTTTGACCGGGTCCAGCCATTCTCCCCTACACCACTTGTGCGTTTTTCTCTTTTCTCTTTTCCAAGTCACGCCTTCATCACGCGGCCAGCCGGGGCTAGACTCGGGCCTGGAGGAGGACGGGGAGGAGGAATATCGAGAGCCAGCGCACGTCCCTCGCTCCTTAAGGATGGCCCTTTCACAGCCCCTCGCTGTGCCGTGCTGTGCCGTGCTGCGCCGTGCTGCGCCGTGCTGTTCCGTGCTGCGCCGTGCTGCGTCGTGCAGCCTGCACACGCCCGTGCGAAGTGGGTTGCCTACGCCCCAGCTTCATTTTCAATGGCCGACATGCAGCGCGAAGCACCGCACGACGCCGATGAATAACCGGAAGGGGGTCCGGTGGCGTGGCGCGGCAGGGCATGGCGGCGGAGAGCGCAGCGGTTCCAAGTCTCATCACGTAGTACAGCATGTGCAAGCCCAAGGATTTCTCGCGGGACTTGCGCCACAATCACCTACGTCACTGCCGCGCACCGCCGCGCACCGCCGCGCCCTTCTGGCTGGCTGGTTGGTTGGTTGGCTGGCTGCTGGCTGGTGGGCTCCACTAGGCTGCCCCTGCACGCCGTCCAGCGAGTACCTTTACCATTACGTCGAATAAGGGAAGCATATCATAAAGAAAACCCTTTGGGACCAACGCTGCCAACGTAAAAATTATGCCGTCTAAAGAAGACCTCTGGCAAAAAAAGGGGAAAAAAGCAAAATCCCTCCCTCTGCTCCTCCTCATTGCAAAGGTAACTTTCTCTCTCTCCTCTCTCTCTCTCTCTCTCTCTCCCTCTCTCTCTCTCTCTAATGTTTCTCTTCTTCCGCCGCCACGCTCATTTCGTAGCGCAAGTGAAGAGAAAGAGAGACATAACAGAAGGGACAGGGAGGGAAGCAGAGCGGGGGAGAGGGGGCAGTGGGGAGGAGGGAGGGGAGTAGAGGATGAGATAAAGAAGACCCTGGTCCGTTTGTTACGTAGCAGGCCAGGTGGCGAGTTCAAACTCTGGTGCCTAATCTTTCCTCCCCCTCCCCACTTCATACGCTCTCTGCTCTACCCTCCCCTACCTCTACATCAGCTTAGCAACTTTACCCTAAGGCGAGAGCGCTCTCCTGGAGCTCTCCCTCACTCTCCACCATAGGTTACCGAATTTCCAGCCCGTGTAGATGGATGCAGAGCCACGCCACCACTGCCGCGTCGCTACCACTACCAACCCGAGCGAAAATGGCGACAAACACAAGAAGCTCCACCAGAAGTAGAAGCCGCTCGTCCGCGTTCAACCAATGCAGCGCAGAATTGGAAACGATTTCCATCGAGAGCCCCAAACGGCACAACGGCACGCACATATGCAAACACACGTCGTCCTTCTACCCCCTCCCTCACCCCGCCGCTTTCCGACACACAAGGGGGGGGGGGGGCATCCCACGAAGCTACGGGAACGTGTGTCAAGTTCGTGGCCCATGCGGCTCGGTGCAGCGAGATAAAACTTGCCAAGTAAAAGACACTAGAAATCCCTTTCCCGCAGCTCTCTCTCTCTCTCTCTCTCTCTCTCTCTCTCTCTCTCTCTGCAGGAGCGCAGCCCGGGTTTACAACTTCTTATCACCGTACCCCCTCCTCCGTTGCCCTTTGGTAAACTAGCTATCAGGAGGCCGGCAAGGTGGCGCGGCGGGGGGAGCGGGGGTGAAGGGGATTTCGAAGAACAAGTCAGGGCGAGGTGAGGGCGCGACCCGCGTCCAGGATAGCAAGGGGCGCGGGATGGGGCGAGGATTTGAAAAGGGATCTGGGACAGGAGTAGGCCGAGAGGCGAGTCAACGGATTTGAGAAAACGTGCCCCTCCCACCCTATCTCAGAAGCAGAGACAGCAAGAGGCAGAAAGAGGTAGGAGAGAGACAGAGAGGGAGAGAGCGGCCTCGCAACCGGGGCGCTCGGCAACACGCAAAGCATTGATTGCAGGCAGCGCTGGGCCCCCGGCGCGGCCCCCGGCGCGGCCCGGTGGCAGGAGGAGTCTGGCACGACTAGGCCGACCGAGGTAATTATTTGCCGTGTCACTGGGATAACACAGCCAAAAGCAAAGAAAACAATACCCCCTCCCCCCCCACACACAACACACGTTTCTATTTCATTTTTATTTTTCTCACCAGGGTCGTGCACCCCTGGCACGGCGCCGGTTGCTTCGCTTGCAGGTGCGTGCGTGCGTGGTCCGTTATCACAGGCCGGTCATAATGAAAAGAAATTGTCTCCTTCATGGAGGTGGTACGGAACACGGCCGGCGCGCTGCCAGGTGGGCGTGGCGGGGCGGCCGCATCACGTACACAGACCGGCTGCGTTTTGGCTCCGTTTTCGACTCCCTCTCGCTCTACTTCTCTCTCTCTCTCTCTCTCTCTCCCTCTCTCTCGGGGCGGATCGCATGAGTCTGTTTGTCCAGCCACCGAGGCTGCCAGCCCTGCCAGCCCCGCCCGCCCGCGCCGTGTTTGCCGTCGACTCTATCCCGGGTTCGCTTCGCGCCGCTCTCCGCTGCCAGTACAAACGGGAGGGGAAAATGAAAGACCCAGCTGCCGCTGCTGCAACCACCAAAAGGATTCAGAAAATGTGCAGTTCGATCATTTTCTTTTTTCGCATGTTTGTGTGTGACTAATGCAATTCCTGTACCTTTAATGTCCGGAGGGAAACGGTCGATATCTTATCTTGTTAACACTTGTAAGTTCTCAACCGTCTGGGTGAGTACTACGTGACGTGGTTGCTGTGCACTTGTAAGTGTGCAACTCTTCCGTTGAACACTTCTTTGAATTGGACGCACCTTGCGTGGCAATTGTTTTCAACAGGAATTCAAAACTATTAAGTTGAGCACTGCTTGGAAGTGCCGAACTTCGACCGTGTTTTTGACACTTGCAAAAATTCGATTGGCAGTTAAAACCTTACAGAAATTTACTAGTTGGGCAATTTTTTGTATCAGTGCACAAGTGTGTAACCATCGCATGGAAACTGCTCCTACCGCCCAGCAGCTTTACGGCACTAAAAGTTCGCCCTCTCTGTCGCTGTCTCACAGACTGAGCACAATGGTTCCCGCTCTAATTTGAATGCGCGCGCTCCTGTTTTTTCTGTTGTTTTTTCCAGTCGGCCTTTTTCCCTGCTGGCGGCCGCCGCTGAGGAGGACGCGAGTAAGGCAGGCAGCTTGTCACTGTCAGTTGGAAACAAACATCAATCAGAGGTGGCTCGTTGCGAACAACAGAGGCCCTCCAACAGGGTCCTGAGCGCTTCGGTACATGACCGTCTGATTTGAGGTCGTGTGTTCGGGTTTTAAGTGGTGGGTGGAGCAAAGTGCAGGCCAAACCGGTAAAAGGGGGGGGGGGGGAGAAACAGCTGTCGCCGCGTTTGCGTTCTGTTGTGTTTCATAAAAGTGGCAAATAAAAAAAATGAAGTCTTTGGAAGTAAACATTCACTGCACTTAGTGAAGTATTTGAATAAATATTATATATCTTAAAGGTGACACCACACAAGGTTATAAGAGTAACCGAAAGAAAGTTCCTTTTTAAGTTTCCTCAAAGCCTATGTTGAGAACCACCAAAAAAAGCCACATAACAGACTAAATGAAGAGGAACAACTTTCATGATTAATCGGGTGCAAATTTGTATCTATCCTAGATGCAAAACCAGTTACTGTTATTTTGGTTGCAAGTTGTAACTTATAAGAGACAAAGATGAATGCGATTCAGATGTGCTTCGCTGGGTAAACTGTTCTTTAACATTTACCGTAGAGCAGGAAGGTTTTGGAGGCATACCACACGGTAAAGCGACGACGTCGTTGGTGTAGAACTGCCGCACGAGGCTCAGACCTTCGGACATCGAGAAACTATACTGCGCCCCCTTCCACCCCCCTCCGGCCTGGTCTGCAGCATCATAAGTCACGGCGCTGCGGAGGGGAAAACTTGAAAGAGCTTCTCCTCAGGAAGGAATAATTTATGCGCCAGGCAGGCAGGCAGCGGGGCCCAGCCTGGGCCTGGGGGCCAGCCAGCCCGGCGACCTAGCAACGCGTTGCGATGGCAACAGTAACGCCTCCGCCTAATCAAACCCCGCGCGCCACACGACAAAGCCGCAAAACAACAGGCAGGGAATCATCTACCCGCAGTAGTGAACTAGAAACCTTCCGCGGCGAATATTCTACCCGTTTTAGTTCGTGTAGGCCTGAGTGTGTGTGCCTGTATGTGTGCGCGAGAGCGGGGTTGCTGCTGCGCTAAAGTTACCCCGTCGCCGCCGATGGAGCTGCGGGGTGAAGTTACCTTCCTGACAGCTAGACGACAACGGGGTAAGGTTACTGTCCCCGGCCGTAGTTGTGCACCGGCCCCGCACCGTGGCACGCCGTGGCGTTCACGCATGACCCAGGCGAGCAGGAGCCGTGCTGCTGCGAACCTGCCCCGTCCCGTACCTTTTGTCGTTTATCTTTACGACTCCCCTATCGCTGTCTCGCTCCCGCTTCTCATTCCGGCCCCGCCGTCTCACTCCCTCCCGCTCTCTGGGTTACTCGAGCCCTTCCGCTCCGCCCCGCCCACGTCACAAAGTTGCTCGGCGCCCCGACCCACGCACTGGGCTGGATCGGGCTTGTTTCTACCCCCTCCCCGCCAACCCCTAGCGAGCCAGTGTTCCGCACACAGTTATGTGGTAAAAAATAACAAAGTCCTAGCCAGGTAGACCTGCGAGCTTTTTGTCGTTTTCCTCGTATACCGCTTTGGAACACAAACAGCAGACGAGTTGCCTGGAGCAGTTGCCTTCTCCGTACGAGGTCCGGCGAGGAGTCCGTAGCAGAGGTCAGCCCAGGCAATCTGCCGTGCGGGACAGCAGTACAGGGCGAATGAAAACGAGCCCTTCTCGTCGAGGAGAGATTGGTAAGAGCAGCAAAGGGCCTGTCGCCCGCAGACAGTAACTTTGCACCATAAATAGTAACTCGGAGCAGAGCTCGCCCGCCGACGGGCGGGGCTGCTGGAGCCAGCCTCCAGGGCGGGACGGCACCGCCACCACCGGCGCCACGACGCTCAACAGATGCTGATGAGGTTAAGAAGTTTTAATTCCGCCCCTTGACTGGTTTCATTTAAATATTTAACTTTGGCGGGGCCAGCAGCCGAGCAGCGGCAGCAGACATCTCGCTCTGTTCACTCAGTCAGTCATGAGCTACCGACTCGCTAAAAACACCCTCCTTGCCCTCCTTCGCACGCGCTGATTTCATCATCCGCAAACGCTCCCGTCCAGCAAAGTCCGAGGCGGCCAGCGCTTCCCAGAGATAGATTTTCTGCCCGGCGGCGGGAGGGCGTTTCTATTCGCTCTGCACGGTGGAATTTACTGTGCGGGGCGCGGGCCGGGCAGACAGGCGGCGCCGCTGTGTGCCTTTCCTTTCACATTCTTCTCACGCGCTGCACTGGTACCCCCGGCTTGTTAAGTCGTGCGAGTGTGAGGCTGGAGGCCCGGCGGCCGGGGTAGGGGCGGGCCGAGGGGGCGGGGGAGAGGGGTGAGTTGAGAAGGGGGGGGTCCTGATGACGCCATGAGATCCGAGCTGGCCGCCGCGTGGCTCAGGCTCCGGGCTTTGGCTTCAGGCTTCAGCGCATCGTGGGGCAGCTCAAGCTTACACTGCCCAAAACAAACACACTGTAGAATCTGTACACTGTAAAAAACACCTTTGGTGATCTATGTCAGTTTTTTTTTATTTCCGATTCACAAATCGTTTAACGATATTCGTAAATGTGCGAATGCCTGTAGCAACTTTACCACAACACATTCCTACTCATACTCGTCGGTCACGCCAATACATCATTGTATAAGAAATTTAGTCATTTTGATAGTTAAATGAATAACGTGACGACTTTTCTCCTAAAAATCGCGTTAAGCCTTTGACAATTTGAACAGCACGCTGTAAAAAAACGATTGCAAACTGCATTCTTTGCATCGCTTGCTAAGCCGGGTTGATACACTGAGAATTTTTTTTCCTGACGGGCACTTGACAGTTGTTTATTGCGTCCTACTTTGTTCCTGGCACAAAAAATTTAGTTCCGGCTAGTAAAATGACTGTGCTTGGCAACAACAGTTTGAAGCTCGGCAAACAAAACTTTGGTGCCCAGGCAAAACTGTAAAATGCGTCAAAAACTTTCGGTCTCGGACAAAATGTTCAGTGCTCAGGACCCAAATTTTTTCTTAGTGTAAGTTCGACAAAACCTCGAGCACGCCTGATTGCGGTACAGAACTTTTATAAAAGTACAGCGATGTGTCACTAACCCTTTATATGAAAAATAACGTTCAAATTATTATTTTTGTCGCACCCGTATGAGAGGGTTTACGTTAGCATTACGCAGTGTGCCTCACACTTCCGTTCGGTTCGGCGTCGCTCCGGTAATGAATTAATGTCGGCCCCACATTGCCACGCCTGCTCCAAACCCGCACAAATAATCTCCTTGGGGCTCATGTAATGGAAATGAGGCAGGCCGCACAAAAGCAACTCCCAGGAGCCAAAAATCCTTCCCGCATCTGATTTAAACAGCCGTACTTGTGGCGGCTCTAGCCCCGCGCACACTATCACCAAAAATAGCTGGAAAAGATGCACCCACTTTCAAGCGCATTACACATTATCTATCTAAACAAGCTATCGCGTGTCCCATAAACGTGTACACATTTCGGAAACTGCGAAAGGTAAATCATTGCAATAAATGAATTAGTCACTATACACGTAACTGACCCAGTTAACTTCAAAATAGACATCATCACTTTTGCGCCACTTGCATCGAAGAAACGTGTTGAGAAGCGATCAGAGCGCGCCCCTATTACGAGCAAAGTACCTTCTTGGCGCGTGCAGCAAGGCTCGATTTATCGCCCAGTAATTAGGGGGATAATTAGTTGTGCCGCATGAAGTACGGAGGTGAGGACGCGAGTGTACGAGAGGGAGAGAGAGAGAGGGGGGGAGGAAGAGAGAGAATTAGGTACAGCAATAAAGTGGGAGCGATACGATAAAATCCTACAATAGCAGGAGATATGTACTAACAAAATAGGGGCTGTCCGTGTCCGATTCATCCAAGGTGAAAAATCTGCATGCAATCGCTACTCTGACCTCTCACAACCCTTTATTATTATGTACACCCGAGGTTGACGGGTTGCGGGTGGCAGGCAGGCTCTTAGTGCCAGAACGTCTCAAATTATCCACATGAGCTTATTAACAATTTCAGAACCAGAAATAGAGCACAAGGTCACATTAATGACAACCAAGAAATCATCGTAAGTATTTTTTCTTCTGTTTTGTTTCCTTAAAAAGGGGGGAAGCCGGGGGGAAAGCTATTCGATGGACAACAACATAGCTACAAGCGATACCACTTTTTCAGATTTAGCAGTGAAAGGAAAATCATCGGCAGCAGCATGAGAGAGGCGCAACTTTTCGTTTAGCTCTTGTTGGGACTTTGAGATTGGTGAAGTTTGGCGAGTTGAGCCCCATGTCCGCACCCACATCCCGACACTATGCTTACACTGCCGCCCACCCGGGCGCGCGACTGCCCCCTGCAGCGACAGACAGAGACACCCTGCTGGGCGTACACGACGGATTTGTGGCAGATAGAGGCGACTAACTGCGTAACAGCCCACAGACACGGTCGAACTGGTCTGGCGGACACTAGGGGGCCTCAACCACTGGCGCCGCAGGCGAAGAACAGTTACACTGGAAATAATTGGGTGCACTTTTGTCTGCACACTGATGAACAAAGTGTTCAACTGGCGTGCACATACACGTGCTCATCACTTTAATGAACACTATTAAGTGTTTGAATACTTCGAAGTGTTCGTGTTCAACAGTAAGTTTGAACACTTTAATTAATGTTAGTTGTATTAGATTTTCGTAATGATGTTTAATAACTTTTTTATTACGTATTGGAGAATCTCACGACCATGGTAGTCTGTAAACTAATACAGAAATTTAGCGATCAAAAGAAGCTCTCAATATTTTGGAAAATTTAGCTGCCACGACATTTAGAGTTAAACTAGGATTTAACTAAAAACTTACTTTGGCTTTAACAGTAAAGTGTTACTGAGTTTAAGTGATTGGTGATTGTACCCGCTGATCCTGTCTGTCTCGGTGTCAAAATTTTGGGTCAGTAGGTAATGTTTAGAATGTGCACACCAAGCACTTGTGCAACTTGAGCTAAACACCATGTAATTTTTAAAATCATAACTAGCACACGTTAGTGTTTAAATTATGCACCCTTGTTTTACCAGTTTTCAGAATTGGGGTGGGTTCCCACCACACATCTCTGACGTCAGGCTTTTTCAAAGCCTTTTCCAGACTGGTGCCGCAGCTGAGCTTGCCCGAGCCCGTCTTCAAGATGAGGGTAGATGCTGCTTTTTCAGTGCATCCTCCCGTTTTTTATACAGTTGACTTTGAGCGTAATCATTCTGCCTGCCTCGCTGGGCCTTAACGATCCGCCGCCCAAAGTCGCAACACAAACACCGCCTCTCTAGTTGCATCGCAGACTTCCACGAGGAGGGGCAGGATAGAGTGAGGGCGAGGGAGAGGGTGATGGTGAAGACGAGGGGGAGAGAGAGAGATGGAGGAAGAGGGGGGCTAATCTGGTGCAAAGTAAATGCCCGCCGTGAAGTAAGGGGGTGGGCGGGGGATAAGCCAAGAAGTTTACAGGAAGTTTGCTGCACAGCTCCACTGCAGCAGAATGCACAACCTCGCTGCAAGGAGACAGAGATAGAAGAGGAGGCGAGACTGAGTGAGTGAAGCAGTAAGTGCTGATGAGTGAGGAGCGAGAAAGAGACAGCAAGAGAAGGAATACACGGGAGAGGCCGGTATGGGTAAGGGGCTTGCCACATTTTGACAGCCTAGGTCAGAAAAACATACGCGTATCAGGAAACGCCAGCGCATCGCATAACCGGCCAAAAGGTTCCCGTCGTCACTACGGATACGGCCTGTATCTGGTTTCGCGTTGTGCCCGCGCCTCGCCACGCCCTGCCACGTCGCGTCACGCCGCACTCGTGACACGTCAGCCTGAATAATCCAACTAATTTGAATATTGATGCGGCGACTGAGAGGCTAACTGAGCAGGCGTGCTGCAGCCATGCTTGGCTGGATGCCTATATGGCGCGGCGCGCTCCACCGGCCATAGGCGTGGCGGGGCGTGGCGGGGCGTGGCGGGGCGAGGCGTGGCGGGGCGAGGCGGGGCGCGGCGCCTCATTACATATACATAAGCCCGGGCGCATCCCAGCCTGCGGCCCCGGCGGCCCCGGCCGTTGCCGCTGCGGCCACCAAAGCACAAAACACCGACTGACACTGACGGCCACAGTTGCGCTCCCTCTGATCATCGGCGTGTTGTTTTTGCGCGCGTGCATATGTTGTATTTGAACGGGTCGCAATGGACATGTGCGCGTGGACTTATACAGGACTTACATGTTGGGGTGGTTTGACTTTGCCAAGGGCGGGCGGAGGGAAACAGCGATGACGCTCAAAACAGCACCACGTACCTGAAACATACAAAACGTAAAAAGAAAAATTAGGTACAATTTGTACACTTTTCCACGCCAAACGTGTTTGGTGCTACATTTTACCAAAAGAAGTCTCCCCGCAGGCTGCCACCCGTCTATGAGCATATTCATACCCCTCCCCCAACCCCTTACCTCTCACACACATAGACACGCACACATACACGTGAGATAAAGTGCCACTTGCTACTCTCATTTCCCTCGAGATCGTAAAGACACACACAATCGCCGTGTCGGCCCCGCCGCCGCCCGCGCGAGCGGAGGAGAAAGGTCGATAAAAAGGCGCAAAAAATTGGCGCACGATACAAAGTTTGCTTATATTTTCCTCGCGGCGCCGAAGGTTTCCGTTTGGCCCTGCAGCGGCCGCGCACTTCATATGTGTTTTGGACTTTACGGCATCCTCACGTATCCGAAGGCGGAGACGCGCTGAGGCAGATTCGCGAATGGGCTTCTATAAACAACATCACCAAATTTCATGTGTGCAAGGGCGTTAAAACAACAACACAGAGACGTTGAATGTTTTCCAACATGGACCACACGTGACTTTCCAGCGCGTGCTCTTCACTTGTCTCTTAGCAGCAACGGACAGTATTTGCAAGTGCCAAATGAATCTTCGGACCGAGTGCACAGAATAAGTAGAACCAGAGATAATCCATTTTGTATAAAGCATATGAGCAATTCCTCTTGATCGGGATTCGGTCCTGCCTTAGAGTATACCGGAACAAAATTGAGGCTTTGTGCCGCTGGTGGGTTGGGTCCCGCCCCGGTCGGGCCCCAGCAAGGCAGGCGGACCGGGGCGGAGCTGGACGGCGCGCGCTGCAGACCGTAGCTAACGCCGAGGAGTGCCTCGTCCATCGCCCGCCGCGGACCGTAGCAGGGAGGGGGGGGGGGGGAGGGATGTGCATAACCGTTTTGTTTTAGTGCCGAACTAGATCGTAGCCCGAGAAGTATAAAATAGAACGACTAGGGCGCCATGGCCAGGCGCGTCAATGATTTGCAGTTCGAGTAACCGCGCGGCACACAACCGGTCGCCTGGTGGAGGAGTGAGAGCGGAGTATGGGAGCAGCTAGGTCACGATTCGAGGATTACTTCTCACAACAAATGATGTGGTTTTAATATAATTCCAGTTTTGTGAAGATCTATTCTTTTCCTTCAGGGTGTCGCTGGTTACCCTTTTCCTCTTGAATAAGAGGTTTCCTCAATCGTGGCTGTGTAAGTGTGTTGCGCAGTTTAGAAAAGCAGCACCGTTTGTATGGCTCCGGGGGACACGGGCGGGCGCGCACGAGACGGGCCTCATCACGGAGAGGAAGGGAGCGGTGAGGCTCAAGTGGGCTGGGCTCCGCCGGGCTGGCTGCAGTAAGGCCCCAGTAAACGGGCTTTCATCACACGCACGGCAAAAAAAAGGAAGAAGGGAAAAGAGAAATACACAAACGTGATAGGCACTCGGTGTCCACTGAACGTTGCTAGCTAATGTAGCCTCAATATTAATTGTCTTAAAGAATAAAAGACAGAATGCGGATGCTGATGAGAGACCATAACGGGACTATCTGTCGAAGGAGAGAGACGAAGGCAGAGGGGAACAACAATACTTTCTGTCAGCTCCGCGGGCCCTACTGCTGCGGCCCGTGCGAGATTTGACGCCGTATTGGCTCTCCTGATGGGGTCCGCCTGCCAGTGGCCAATCCACTGGCGACAGCCTTTCTCTCGGCTCTGTGAGCGGCGGGGCTGTGGAGTCAGGGCCGCAAGCCCCCTAGGGGTTCCAGGCTGCTTCCAGGGCAGCCTCAGGCTGCCCCCAGGCCGCCTCTAGGCCGCTAAAGGCGCGTGCCGGGGGTCGCCGCCCAGACAAGAGAGCTCGTCCTGCGCCCCAATACCGTCTGATGGAGGGCGGCGCGCGCCGAGCGGCCATCAGACTGATAAGGAAAAACAATATTCCAGCCTCACCCACCCCCGCCATCGCTCCGCTCTCGGCCGCGTCTCTTTTGAATGGCCCGCTTGTATGCAAGCAGCACGCACGATCATCTGGGCTTTGCTCTTTTCCTCTCTTGGCAGTGTCCTTCCCCCTCCCCCTCGCCGCCCCTCCGCCCCTCGTTTGTTCGTTGCCAGTGTTCTCCTGATGCTGCTCCTCTAGGAGGGTTCGGTCAAAGCACCGGGGGGATCTGAGCTGGGGCAGAACGGGTAGAGTTCGGTCTGGTGGTCCTCCCGGCCGCCTACGGGCATGGCAATCCCCTCTTCTCCTACCCTCCCCCTCCCCCGCAGCTCCCCCTTTCCGGGGGCGTCGGAGCGCTTCGTTAACCTCTGACCCGCCTGCTTTGCATTGCTACCCGCATTATAATTCTCCAGCCAGCCACTCCAGCAGGTGCGAATAAAAGTAACGTCGGCTGGAGGCTGAAACAATGCCCCGAGGCGAAACGAGGCGCGAGCGGGCGAGTACCACTCCAAGAAAACAAACCGGAAAAAAAAAACAGAATCACGCCCGAACGACATCGAAAAAATAAAAAGATGGAGAAGGAAACAAAAACAAAAAACGGTTTTGCTGAGTCTACATGCTCTCTCTGGAGTGGGTGGGAGGGGATCCTGCATGGCCACAAAAGGGGCAGCAGCGCGGTCTGACGGCGCGGAAACAGGTGTGGCGGTCTGTGGGGTTGTGTGTGGCCGCCTCGCTGCCCCACCCCGCCCCGCCCGTCCACTTGGACGCTTCTCACCTCGTTTTATTTTGTCTCCACTGCGTCAGCATTCGTTCTCTGGCCACCCTACCATATGAGCATCCCTTCTTCCCCAACCAGGTCAGCGCCGGCATGTGCAGCCCTCTCCCTGCCCTACCCCCGCCCTACCGCTGGCTTTTCCCACGCTCTCATTCAGGGGGTGGTTCTGGGCGGAGTTGCACCCTCCAGGCAGGGCGGGGCACGGGGTGGGCCCCACTGAATGCCCCTTCCCTGCGGGCTGTGTCCCTTTTGACCTAAAAGCGCTCCGAGCTGCTGCACCCTTTTTCTTCCTTTTTTTACTTGTATCCCTTTGGGCTCGTTTAGGCCAATTGGGATGCCTAGCGTAGAGTAACAGAGGTAGAACGGAGCGCACCTGCATACGGCGGCCAGAGTGATGTAGCACCCTTCGCTGAAAGAAGTCGTACAAGGATACTTCTCGGGCGCAAATGTAAAACCCTAAAGTTGGACACTGTAATATCATGATATCAGCTCCAGTGTTGAGCAAACAGGTTGCGAAATTGAAAGTCATGGAATTTCTAATTCAACACTTGTACGCAAACAAATTTCATGTTTAACACCAGTTAGTTGAACATCTGCAAGTGCTCTTCCAGTACACATTTTCACATCTTCACCTACCCGTGAGACGCGAGGCTGGCTCTGGACTTTGCTCCAACTCTGAATTCAATCTTTTTTGCGGAGCCGGAGCTTTCTGTAACGCAGTAGGCCCCCCCGGAGGCCCCCAGGCTACAACTAGCAGCCGCAGAGCCGGCAGACTGACGCGCAGCAAAAGTGGCCGCTCCCCAACCCCCTCCCCGCAGCGCAGCCCCAGCCAGCAATCCAGTGGCCAGAGCGTTGCCACATTTTTGAATAAGCGAATTGTTCTTGGCCAACTGGGGACAGAGAGTGCCATGGAATGGGGCTGGGGTTGGAAAAAGAGGGAGAAGAGATGGGAGCGGGCTGGGCGGCGGAGTGGGTGGGAGTGAAAGGGTGTTGGGAAGGGAGGGGGGACTCGTTAGCCTGCAGCGTCAATTCAATTACACCACAATTACGCATGTACTGTCCGTGCGTTATTGCGGGCTGGAATTACGGGCGTTTCTTGCTAAGGGAAAAGCGAATCGGGAGAGGGTAAAAACAGGGAGAGGAGAGGGAGAGTAAGGGCGGGAGTGGGAGAGTGGGAAAGATGAACAGAGAGAGAGAGAGAGAGAGAGAGAGAGAGAGAGAGAGAGAGAGAGAGAGAGAGAAGCGGGGTGAAACAGAATTTCAGGATATTATTGCGACCAAGGTCTGGTGATACTGTCTAGCATGAGGCGAAGGGTGCAAATCTCTCGAGGCAGCTTCCAGTGACTTGCTGGACATTTTCAGGCGCAATTCATTCCCATTGAATTGATTCGAACGCCCTCCTCGTTCACGCAGCATCAAAGCCGATTCAGGGTCCGGTTCTTGCTCGTCGGCAATACAAAATCAATTGACATTGAGAGGACACCGATTGACTGGTACGAGGCCTGTTCTGTTCTGAGGGATGGAGGAGAGGAGAGGAGAAACGAAAGGGCAAAGAGCAAGAAAGAGGGAGAGAGAACGGAACGCTGGGGTCGGGTCATCATGAACGAGCCGGCGGAAACTGCTGTGAATAGTGAGAATAAGAGAGGTGCAGAGTGGTACAGAGAGCGCGAGCAAGATGGAGAGAGAGAGAGAGAGTGTTGGAGAGAGAGGGAGAGAGAG
>NW_026267195.1:106146-115919 GCF_000697945.3 Frankliniella occidentalis
GAGAGAGAGAGAGAGAGAGAGAGAGAGGGAGGGAGAGAGATGGGTCACTTTTGTCCATTGAGGGGAGAGAAAGGGGGAGACAAAGAGAGATGTAGCGAGGGGGGGAGGTGCTGTGAGGTGGGGATGAGGAGAGGAGGGAGTTATTTCACGAGGTGTTCTGTGAGCAGAGAGACATTGGGAAAGAGAGGGGGGTGTAGTGTGCCGGGGGAGGGCGGGAGGTCGAAGAGGATAGGAGCATCAGATAAACGTGCCCAGCGTCCATGCGTCACAGCGGCAGCAGCAAGTGAAACAATTTCGAAGCGAGAGCGCGTCGACGAACGCCAACCTCCCCCTCCCCTCACGGCCCAGCCCAGCGTGCAGTGCCGATCGCAATCAGGTCGACAGGTCGCGCGGGAGCGCCGAGCAGAGCGGAGCAGGGCCGGGGCCTAGATTACGTCGGATTGAAAATGCTGGCCGGGCAGCAGCGGCAGCAGCAGCAGCGGCAGCAGCAGCAGCAGCAGCAGCAGCAGCAGCAGCAGCGCGATTGCAGTATGCACAGTGACACTGACACACAGCGATAGTGTAGCGCGGCCGCCGCAACCCGGCGGACCAGCAAAGCCAGGAGGCCGACCGCACCCCGGCATGGGCACCGAGCGAGAAAGACAGAGAGAGAGGGAGAGAAAAGTTTGGAGTAGCAGCCCGCCCCGCTCCGCTCGAGGGCGACTGCCGGGCACAACCCGACCGCCCCACGGCCAGCGGCCAGATGAAAAGTTAGATAGCGCCGTTGGCCGCTGGAACCGCTAATGGTGAAAAAGCGCAGCGCAGCGCACCCTGCCATGTACACGGCCAGGCTACTGCGAAAGCGTTGCCGTGGGTTGAACCATGCCAGCCTACCTCGATAGGAAATACCAAAACACCAACTGGCGGGACAGAGTCAAACTAAACGAGTTGACAAAACGAGAGCAAAAGGGGACAAAAAAAAGTACGCAGCCACAATTTTAACTTAGTTGACAACGGCGGGGAAAATGAAAAAATCTTATGGTCCCTTTCTTTTTCGCAAATGACGGCGCAGACGTAACACACTCGCTCCAAGTGAGTGCACACGGTGGCGCGCGGTGGGCGTGCTCTCCCACGCAAATCACCACCGTTCTATATTTTATGTGCGAGGTGAGGGTTTAGGGACCTACGTGGCCGATAGAGGGTGGAGGAGGGGCGGGCTCGGCCGGGGGGAGGGGTGTTGTGGAGGCCGGCGCGGCACGTACCGGCACAACAGCGGCAATTTCGACTTTCCCCTGGAACGAGAGACGAGTCCGGAATGCGGAGAGCACCAGGGGAGCCGCGCGCAGCGGGGCGGGGACCGGCCGGGACCGGCGGCGGCGAGCTACCTAGCCCCAAATGAGAGAGTGAATCTTCTCCAAATACGAAATTATTTTTTCTCCCGACCGGTGGCGCAGCAACGGCCGAGAGCACGGCACTTTCGTCAACCACTGTGCGCCTGCGAACTGCAGGGTAGGCCAACGGGTACGCGGACACGTCCAGGAACACAGGCGGTTGCCTAGCTCCAGTGCGCCTGCGAACTGCGGGATAGGCCGCCCGGTACACGGGCACGTCCTGGAACGCCGGCGGTTGCCTAGCTCCCGGGCGCCCACGCGTCCCTCGGTCGTTGGGCTGCTTAGGCGAGGCGCATGCACAAAGATGGGGGTTGAAGCGGCACGGATGTAAGGGAGGGTAGGGGGATGGGGAGGTCCAACTATAGGAGCTTACGCTGAAGGAGCGCGAGGGGAAGGGTACTAAACGTGACGACGCCGGAAAGAAGGTCGTCCCGAGAGGAAAGGTAGAGTTGCCACTCGCTGCTTCCCGCCACACAGATTAACGAGCGGGTTTACGGCGGTGCTCGTCGGAGTTGAGGAAGCAAGTGCTGCGCAGGGGGCACCGCACCGTCCTGCCCTCTGCCCCAGCGCCGCCGGAACCCCTCCGCGCGGGGCCCCGCGAGGCGCTCGACATGGCTCTCCGCCACTTCCACGCACCATCAGGCGTCGGCATATGATGTATGCGCGCGCCACGCCGAGTAGGCCCGTCTGGAAATCCAATGTGATCCCGTATGAAATTGCAATCTTGACACGACAGATGGACCGCAACAAGAAGGACAAAGAGAACCAAGAATACGGCACATACATACATACGACCCAAAGGACAAAAATGAAAAATTATTGTCCAAGCGAGTACAAAAAATTTTCGATGGAAGATGTCCTACAATTACAATTCAAAACTGTGCATATTTACAAGCACTGCGTTTCGACTTGGAATTGAATGAAAAGCAAGGAGGCGGTACATGTGCAACACATTATGTAATACGTTATTACATATTTTCCACAGTACTGGTATCCGAAACTCGAGACAACCACCGATAGAATTTGTCCCTTATCCTCTTGCATTCAGTTTGCGCTTTTAGGGCATAAGTACCTGCAACGGATAGAGTATTCACCATCCACCGTGATACACGATACAAGCCCGTGTGCAGGCTCAGCTATGTGGTCGCGAGGGCCGCGCCGGGGGGCCGGCGGGGCCACAGCGGCGGGGCCACAGCACCGCGCCGACCTCCAAACCCGCATGCGCTCCGGTCACAATGAAACCCAAATCCCCAGGCCATTCCTACTTCCATCCCCCCGGCTTTTATCCTGTCCCTTTCACCGGGGCGAGCCTTTCGCGCAGCCAAAAACCCGCGCCCTCCCACCATCACCACCCTTCTCACCCGCTACCCCATCCCCCCAACCCCTCTCTTCTCTCTCAGCTGCCTCTCTCTCCCCCCGCGTAAATCGGATCCCGGGGAATGGAACAGAGTCTGGGGAATGTCGAATCCGATATTTATTACCGCTACACAGGCGCAACGGAAAAATAACACAAACACTGTGTGCTGCGACGCGAAGCGGAATTTCCGCCGGCAGGTCGCAATCTGGGCGAGGAGCGACGCAGCCAGCGGGGCCAGCCAGTGACGGTCACCGACCGAGGCGCCAACCAGCGCCAAGCACGACACAAACATGCCGTTTCGTCTCCAAGAAACAAACGCGAAGTCACAACATTTTTGTATTGTTATTCAGAATTGACAACTCGAACACATAGTCTGAGTCAGGATGTAAAATTTAAATTGTATACTAAAGACATAATAACCACTAAAAATCAATCATATCCAACTCCAACGGTGTACCCCGCACAGCCTACGGGGTGTTGCCGTGTAGTAAGACCAGATGGCGCTGCCAGCGGGCCCTACGCGGTGTCAACAAGGGCACGCGGGTGGTGAGCGGGGAGGGAGCTGGGGGATAAAGGGGGAGGGGTGCAGTCTGTTGGCAAGACATCGGGTGTTGCCAATGCCCCCCAAGCAGGCGGAGCCGTGGGACTGCCAGAACGACTTGGCGTACAGTCCGATCAAGAAACACGCGAAATAGAATGAGCGTGCGCCAGAGAGCCAGGCCAGGCGACGCGGGACGACAGCCTCGAGGACGTCGAGCACGAGACGAAAACCGACAAAACAAAATTACAATTCGACAAAATTGTCTCTGCCGTGTACAACGTTGGCGTGGGCCGAGGCGACCGCCCGACGAAGAGAACCAAACTACGCCCCAGTCGAATTATTGTGGCACAAAAGGTGCGGCAAACAAACGGCCCTGCTTCCCCCACCACGATAACCTCTAAATTCAATCCATTATAATTTGGCCGTAGAACCGCAAAGGGGCGTGGCGCGGCACACCTGGTGCAGCCGAGCGTGGCGGGGCGTAGCGCGCGAGGGGAGGCGGACCAGCTGGCGCACCTGTCCCCGCCACCCCACCCCATCTGGAGTCATCTGCGCAGCCCAGCGTAGCCCAGCTATGGAAGCCATCCCGAGGCCGCACCAGTGAGGCCATCTGGAGCTGTCTGCACTGCCAGAACAATCGCAAAATCACAAATGTGTGGGTGAATAATGATAGAATTAAACGGCAACTACCGCACTGGGGCAAAAATACTGTGGCGCTATGGGTGGCTGTAACTCCCTGACCAGAAATTCCGAGAGAAATTTGCTCTAAGATCGGCAACAAAGAATAGTAATTATGCTGCTAACCGTCAAGCACCATCCTTGGCTCTACGACATGGTAGCTGGCTCACGAGCATTTTGTCATTGGTTACCATGTCGCACAGTTAGCAACAGAATGTTTCGGACCCAAGCCAGCAACATGTCCGCTCTGAATATCATGCCTCTAGTATAGCACTTTGTGCTGTGCTTTTT
The DNA here is from genome assembly GCF_000697945.3 of Frankliniella occidentalis. NCBI lineage: Eukaryota > Metazoa > Arthropoda > Insecta > Thysanoptera > Thripidae > Frankliniella > Frankliniella occidentalis. The sequence continues at coordinate 110,384 of NW_026267195.1, forward strand.
TCAGTGTATCAATGGGATGTTTTTTTTTTTTGTTTTTTTAAATGCATATAAAATGCGCGAGAAACAAAGGGAATTACAGATAGCTGTTCGAATTTGCGCTGTAGAGACATAGACACATCACATCAGTCGCATTAAAATTCGATGCGAGCGGAGCTACTCCATCCATGGCAACTACGCGGGGCTGGGGAGCGGGTGTTCTATTTAATTAAAGGCTGGGTTTGCCCGGTGCGCTCGCTGACGAGCTGAGGGGGAGCGGGGCGCGGAGCGGAGGGGGCTCTACTTGATCAAACAAAATTCATCCTGTACGAAATGAGGGCACAACGAGCTCCAACATCTCTCCTCTCAGCCCACCCACTCTCGCTCGCTCTCTCTCCCTTCGGTGGACAGAGAAAACACTCCAATCACGTTGAGCCGTGAAACGAGATAAATAATGCGGTATGCCCAGGTATCCCTGCTGGCCGGGTTTTTGGGCAGCAGCTCACATGCACAGCTCAGATAAAACGCATTTTAAAACAATAAAAAGGGAATTTCACCTTAAAATTTCCCGGGCCACAACGCCTATTAGAGGCAAGTGCGTGAGGTCACAGAGTCGTCCCCGGGTCCCGCACCACCACGCCGCGCCACGCCCCGGCCGCAAGCGTGCTCACAAATCATCCCGCAAGTTGGTGTCGCCCGAGGCCAACCCGCAAAAAGCAGGGCATGGCGGCAGGGGCGGGGCGTGGCGGGGCGTGGCGCGGACAGGGTCAACCTGAGTGGAAACTGAGTAATCCACAGCGCGCAAGAACTCGGCTGCACCTACTACACAGGAATCTCGAACGAGCTCTGGAGGGACACGGAGCGCAAACATTGCATGAAAACTAAAAAAACAAGCAGAACTATTGCTCCGTTTGCTTTTGGTTGCAAAACTTTAACACATTTTGTATTATCCAACCCCCCAAAAGGCATTAGTGTCGTTTCCATTAAGTTTCAGTTTTTTTTTTTAATGTAGACAGTTTTCAGTCGTAAAAGTGGTTGTTTGAAGTTAGGGAGAGAGAGTTGCAGAGAGAGAGAGAGAGAGAGAGAGAGAGAGAGAGAGAGAGAGAGAGAGAGAGAGAGAGAGAGAGAGAGAGAGAGAGAGAGAGAGCAGGTAGGGTCACGTTGGGGCTTCCTTATCTCCCCCTAGATGGAGTAGTAGATGGGGAGCGAGAGGCGCAAAAGGCTTTTGCTGGCGCTGCGAGTTTCGCGCAGCCATTTCCAAATTATATGGCCTCCTCCGCCAGGCCTACATCGCAGTGCCGGAGCCGGAGGGCTCCCCCGCTGCTGCTGGAGAGCACCCCGCGCAAAACAATGCGGATATGACACAGGCCAGGCCGGGGGATAGTAGGGAGAGCGCGGAGCGAGAGCGAGAGCGGCGCAGCAGCGGCAGCAGCCGTATCAGGACAACGTGGCATTAGGCAGCGGCGGCAGCGGCGGCAGTGGCGGCAGCGCCCCTGCGGTCTGGAGGAATGCACTCCCGCAGAGCACGCGTGTCGTGCGGGACTGCCTACGCACCGGGCGGCACAGCAAAACAGCCGACGGCTGCTGTGTGCACTGTTCAGAAAGGGCAGAGAGCTGATTCTGTGCAAATGTTGGTTGTTTCTTCTATACAGAGTTAATAAAACTGAACTTCCAGTGCATTTCATGCTACTTTTATTGAATTTGCAATTAATATATTTTGTTTACACAGGTTCTGAAAGAAAGTTTTGACACTAGGTGCGTACCGCGTGTTTCATAAAAGGCACAGGTGCAGGCGGGTTTGCCTACCCAAAGGGCTATGAGGTTTTACGGGCAGAGTGAGTAGGCAAAAACGCCCGCACCTGTGTCTTTTATGAAACACCCGGTACATCAACAAGGAGTACACACTAAACTCTTATGAACTTTCTTGATACCTTATTTCCCTGCACATGCTCCATGCTCCGTTGACATTGTTGACAAGTCAATTCATAAGCTATGAGGAAAAAACTTCCTTAGATTTTAGTGAGTGGATGTGGCCACTCTGTGCGTTTCAGGGGGCAGTGACTGGTGTGCTTTTTCATGGTCTCTGCATACAGCAGCAGACTGCGTAAACAAAAATGAATTCGCATCAGGATCCGGAATAAGGCACAGGACACAGGGCAATTCGTCAAAACGACAGACCGCGCCACACTACTAAATCATAAATCACCTGGAAACAAACACGTGACGACACAAATAGAGAAAAAAACACGTTCCTCGCATGAATAATTTGACCCACATCGTGAAACACCAACAACGAAGCAGGGAGAGCGGCAACAACACGGCAACACCGCGATCAAACAACAATAATGAACAACGAGGCTGGTCCGGGCCGTGCAGGTACAACAACGACTGCGTTGACAGAGCATTAATTGTGCGGTGGAGGGCGAGAGAGAAATGAGGACGCGGGGGGCATCCGGCCGACGGAAGCAGGCACTATACCGTGCGCGGCGACCCGCCATTGTCGCTCCAAAACCTACAGAACATCCCAGCAGGGAAAACCTTTCCCCCCAAAACGTTGAGAACTAGGCAAGTTTATATTTTCGGCAAATGTAAGCAAACGATGAAAAAGTCGAGGAAAAAGTAGGAAAAAAATATCTTAAAAAAAACACAAGCAAATGGTTGGTAAAGCGACTTTGACCGAGAGGTCATTCTATCCGAGTGACTCCGAAATGCTATTTTTATGCCCCTCGATCCCAGAGCAGCCTCCTTCCTCGTCAGACCGCTTATTCTATTCTTTGGCCTCGCCAGCCACGTCTGCACTGCAGCCGAGTCACTGGAGATATTCAATCCCGCCGGGCCAGGCCAGGCGAGGCCGAGGCCCGGAGCTCTCCGGGGCGCGCCGCACACGCGCGGCCGCAGCGCCCGCCCCGCCCCGCCCTGCAACGCTACGCCACGCCACGCCCACGGAATGGCCAATTCAAAGAGGAACCAAGTCAGCCTTCCTCGGCAGTGCCACGGCGCCAGCAACGCCAGCGGCGGCGCGGCGGTACAAGAACGAGCGTCATTCCTGCCCTACACTGCCCAAAACAAGGATTAGCTGCACATCGCATACGGTGTTCTCTGCTCGCCTCGCCCGTCCCCATCTCTCTCTCTCTCTCTCTCTCTCTCCCCTCCCCCTCCCTCTCTCCTATGGCAGAGGTTTCTTCCTTATCCTCCCTCTGCTCCGGCACTCCATTTTACATTCCCACTTCCTTCATTCTAGCGCCCGCGCTGCTGCTTTGAAATTCAGTTGCTGGCGCAGCCGCTCCGGGGCCACGCGGCCTGCTCAACACTCCACTGTTTGAGATCAATTTAAAAGGAAATGAAACAAGGAGCTCATCTCGGAGCGTCGGGGCATTAACCTTGACCCCCCAAACCCCCACCCCACACCAAGCCCTCCCCTCCCTCCGCCTCTACCGGACCTCACTTTGCCATGCCAACTCACGCACACAATATTTGCTGTTTGCTCGCGGAAAGGACTACGATGGCCTTCAGTGCCAGAACGAAGGGAGAATGCTCAAACCAAGCACACAGCGCAGTGCCCTGCGCGCAGTACTGAAAATGTATGTTAGGGAAACAGGCCAGATGCATGTAACGAAATTGGACGTCAAGACCGATGTATCAGTTTACAAAACAGAAAAGAAAGGAGATCCAATTATTTTCACTGTCGAATGGATGAATTTTGGAAAAACAAAGTTATAGTAATCGGCTTCCTTAAGCGCACTTAGTGCCCTTGTGAAGCACTGTGAAGCATTAACAGTTTCAGAAATTCCGAAGCCTTCCTTTGAGGGAGTTGATGGCCACTTCTCCAGTGTATTATTTGCTAATATTTGTTTTCTAACCACTTGTTTTTCTTTTGCCAAAGTAGAGATGTGCGAACATGTTTGGATCCGAACGAACTCACACAAACCGAACACAAAATTTGTTCGTTCAAAACCGAATATGAAGTGTTCGAGCACGTACTGTTCGAAAAATAATGTCTTCAGTATTCGTTGTCAAACAATATTCAAGGCGTTTCTCCAAAACTTGTCTAAATGAGCAACGCAGAGGCGGAAATGAAGTGATGATGAACAAGTGACATGTCATGGCGCGTCTGGCACGATGACTTGTTAAAAATAATTATGAAAAGAGAACTTTTAGGATGACTATGTTCGAGCACTGTTCGTCGAGAGCTGAAAACTTGCTTAGGTGTTCGTGTTCGGTTCGAATTATTTTTCAAAATTTCTGTTCATGTTCGTTCGAATTCGAACCAAGGCTGTTCGCACATCTCTATGCCAACGACCAGCCAGTTTCAATCGAAGTAACCTTTTCTCCTGCTTGCGGGGGAGGCGGCTGCTGTCAGGCCGCGCTCACGTATACACCAGACCGTGCTAGGCTCTAAGCCCGCGCCGCGCCCCGGCCCGCTGCCGAGTGCGCTTGAACTGTCAACAGGGATTAGAAGAAAACGAAATATGTAAAAGGGCTCACGCCCGCCGGGCCAAGCCGCGCCACACCGCCTCTTAACTGCTACTACGCGCACGCGTGCTAAAGTTTCACGAGGCCCACACGTTGTGCGGGAGGAGTACGCCGGCGAGCGTTGAGGGGAGCGGGGAGGAGAGAGTGCACCTTTCAGCAAGTTTTCTCCTTCTCCCTTCTATTCCCTGCTCTCCCACCCCTCCTTCGTCTCTGCAGGTGCTCTGCAGGTGGTGTCGTCTGCCGAGACGGCCCCTGGATCGCCTCGGTCGCGACCTGGAGGGCCCTGGAACGGCCCGGGGCTCTCCTGGAAGGCAGGCCCCTGGAGGGTCCCCGGCTGCCACTGCTGCTGCTGGAGGGCCCTGGAAGGTAAAAGGGCGGGGTCGGGCGGGGAGGGGTAAAAAAAAAGAGAGAAAAGGGTGACGAGTAAGGAGATCCGGGCAAAGGGTCTGGCCGCTCAAGGTGAAGGGGGGGAGGGCGGAGGGGAAGAGGGGAGAGGAGGGGGTAGAGAATCCTGAGGGCAGCCCACCGGAACGCACTTTGATCAGCAGCCAAGTGCCTGCCAGGCCAGCCCACCCGACCAGCCTTTCTTCTTTCGCCGTCGTCTTCCCTGGGCTCCTCGCTCTCCCTGGGCCGCCGCTGCCGCCGCTCGCTCACTCGGGTCCGAACCCAGACCAGGGTTATTGTTTTCGATTTGAATCCATCCGGCGCAAACCAAGCGGAAAAGCAAACGGGGCTGGGTCACAAAAGCTCATCTCCGTCGACGAAAAAGAGGGGGGGGGGGTTCAGAAAAGGGGGAAGAGGTGGAAAGGGGAGGAGGGGTAGGGGGGTTCGCCGAAGCAGATGAGATAGACAAGCTCACCGCGCAGGAGTTCCCCCGCCCTGATGAGGCCGCAGGAGGCGGCGCGCGCACAGGCGGAGGCGGCCACCTAATTCCGAAGGATTCCCTCGCAAAGGTTGATTATACGGCGAGGTTGGTCGCCACACGAGTCGGATCACAGACTCACTCAAGCTGTAGAGTGCTCGCCTCGTAGCATTCCGTAAATATTGGAACTTCCCTTTCCCTTAACCCACGGGGGCGCGAGAGCGC
>NW_026267195.1:120974-121547 GCF_000697945.3 Frankliniella occidentalis
CGTGGCCCGGGCCCAACAGCCAATACGGATAAAGGCTGCCAGGCAATTACGCGCACAAGGCGCCAAGGGCGGCAGAGGCGCCAAACCGAACTGATCCACGTCAGAGGCCTCCAGGACCTCCAGGGGCTCCAGGGGCTCCGGAAGGGCCTCCAGGCTACAGCTTCTGTGGCTACTCTGCGAGTGACGGCGGTGACCCACACCTCGACAAATCCGAGGCACTCGACTTCTCGAGACCCAAGTTCCTCCCTCCTATTGCAAGCACACCTAGCTATCTCAAAGTTGTAAAATACGTACACTAGATCGCCCACCATTCTTGGCTTCTTACCGCCCGCCCTGTTCGCTCTCTCGACTCGGCGCAATTCGACTCCACTCTAGTTCCCTGCTCGATTCTCTAGAAATTTATCGACGCCACCCCCTCCATCCCCGCGTCCCTCCCCCAGCTGCCGAGTACGCCCCCGCGACCCCCTCCCACGCTCAGGCCGCCCGGACCAGGCCGATATCTCGGCGAATGTATGGTTCCCCCCATCGGACCGACAGGCGAAATTAAAGCTGCTGGCTGGGCGCGTGGCGTGG
>NW_026267195.1:122566-123013 GCF_000697945.3 Frankliniella occidentalis
CTCCGCCCGCCCTTGAGGGACTCGGCGCAAGTTTTGTTTCAAACGATTTGCATGTAAAGTCCCGGAGCAACTCACTGGATGACGGCTGCCCAGCCGAAACCACCGCGAGCAGGCGCGCGCTCCGCGCCTCGCCAAAAATAATAACAAAGAAAAATGAAACGAGGCGGGTTTTGCGAAAGCAAGCGAAGCGGCGGCGGCAGAGAGCTGGCAAAGGAGGCCGAAAAACGAGCGCAAGTAATTTTTCCCCCCGCGGTGGTTATAGATCTGGCAGAGAGGGGAATAGGGCGGGGTAGTGCAGGGCTGGCGACACACTGAATACCGCCCCACCCGGGAGGGCACTGCGCGCCCCAAGGTCAGTCAACCCAGACCCGCCCAGCCCCGCCCTAGCCCCACACCACACTCAACCCCACGACCCCCGGGCCCGAAGGCCGCGACCGGAGCCATCTG
>NW_026267195.1:123375-123956 GCF_000697945.3 Frankliniella occidentalis
GCCCGGCCCCGCCCGACACCACAGCCTCGCCGCAGCTCCACCGCCGCGGCCAAACAAAAATCAATACTCCTTGCCAGAGGCTGCCACCGCAGCGCCGGCGGCGGCCGCAGCAGTGTGTGCATCTGGCTCCCGCTCGCGCCCTCCCTCGCCGCTCTCGCCTCGCTGCGCGACCGTTTCAAATACGTTTCCAAAAACTCGCGCCAAACTTTTCAACGAGGCGCGCCAACCGCCGCCGGGCGGGGAGAGGGAGATGAGTGGACTGTTCCCATGTGCCTCCCCTCTCGCCGCCAATACCTCGCGCGGTGACGTTGAAATATGGAATGCCCACGCTGCGCGGGCTGCGCCGGGCTGCGCGCCGACAGCTAAGCAGGGCCGCTGACGAGCGGCACGAGCAAACTCATTTGGGCGAGAAGGCAGACCGGCCAAAGCAGCACCGGCACCGGTGGCAGTTTAGCAGAGCGCCGTTTTAAAAAAGGGACGACCGAACAACCACCGCGGCCGGTAGGAGCCGTCGAAGCCGTGCTCCTCTCAACCCCGGCCGTCAATAAGCACGGCTACCAGAGAGGCAGGGGGGAGGGGAG
>NW_026267195.1:129502-133312 GCF_000697945.3 Frankliniella occidentalis
CACCCGCCCCCGGCCCAGCAGCTCGGCTCCACATCGCTAAAGACGCTCCGCCGCTCCACTCCGCGCATCCGCGGACGCATGGAGGGTCAGATGGAGGGGGTGGTTGGCCGGGCCGTGGCGCTGCGGGTGGGCCCCCGGGAGGCCAGGCGCCAGCCCAGGCGCCAGCCAGGGGTGGAACAGTCTGTACCCGGAGCCCGAGCAGAGCGGTCGAACTCCTCTCCCCGACCCGAGCCGAGCCCGCAGCCCTGGCGCGGCCCAGCCCCGGAGGGGCCCCGGCCACGCCCCGCCACGCCCTCTCCCTCTCCAGCCGCGCCAAGTCCCCCCGTTAGTCCGCGCCCAGCCGCCCTGCCGCGAGGCTAGGCTCAGCAGCAGCAGTAGCGAGGCCCCGGGCGAGGCTAGCGCAGCAGCACGCAGCAGCCAGCCAACGGGCCGGCCATTTTTAGCCGGCGCTACGGCACCAGTGGGGACCAGCGAGTCGGGCCGCGACGCACGCAGGCCGACTCGCTCCGCACCGCCCCGCTCCGCGTCCGTCACAACACGGCTGCAACATATGGAGGCTGACCGAGCAGAATGACCCGCTAAAGCTGTTTGATTTCGGGCCAAATCGTAGCATTTTGAACACATTTGGTCCCCTTCAACCAGCTGTAGTTGGCACTCTGAACCTCCGTAAAGCAGACGCTCCTCCGGGCGTCCCTCCGCTCCGCCGTCGTGAAGGATTTAATCTCGCATGTCCATAGTGTCTAGTGCTGTGCTTTGTAGTTGTCTCGCTGTCTTTCTGGATTACCAAAGAAAAGTGCTGCAAGTGAAGGACTCTGGCCCGCTCTCCTTGGACTAATATATCTCGAGCGGATAAGCGTGAGTAGCAAAGAGGAAAGATTTGTCCGAGCGGCTTTTCTGTAGCGTGTAAGCTGTACTCTGTCGTACCTTTCTGTCTCCCCTTCTCTTCTCTTTCCATCTTTCGCTCCAGTGAGTGATCCACTGCCCCCGATATATTCTCGAAATAGCCCGGGGGCCGGCGGTGTTGGCCCGCGCCAGGCACGGCCCGCTACTGCGAGAGGCGGCTTCTGCTAAAATTAAAGTCATATCGAATGTCGTGTCTGTGCGCGGCCAGGGTCATGTTGTGCTGCAGGCCGACGGCCCCGAGTAGTGCACCAGCTCGGCCCGCTCTCTGCGCGATCCCTTGCTCTGCCGGGCGACGTCCCGCCCCTACTCCGCCCCGTGCTGGGCTGGGGGAGGGCCTTGCTCGGCCTGCACGGGGTGGCGCGGCGAGGAGCAGGGCGGCCAGCACACAGCGGTGAGCATCGATATCTTTCCCCCCCGGCCTCGGGGAGGGAGGGTGCGAGTGAGCGAGCTAGAGAGGGAGCGAGAGAGGGAGAGAACAGGCGAGGGCAGCGGCAAAGTCATATGCAAATGCAGAGCTGCAACGCACCACTCGCCCCCTCCATCGCTCTCTCTCTCTCCCTCTATCTTTCTCTCTCTCTGTCTCTGTCTCTCTCGCACTCCCTCTCCGCCGCCGGGGCCGCAGAATGGTCTCGCCTCCGCCGCCCCGCCGTATCGCAAATCTCAGTCCCCGTTGCTGCACGTACTGCGGGGCGCAAGTCTCCCCTCGGCACGCCCGCGATGTAGTGCACGGTATCTCTCCCACCAAAACCCTCGCACGGCAACACATTCTCCCGCAAGACTGCTCGAGAAACAGTGTAAATGTAAAATGCGCGCGACCAACATCGTGTCTGCATGTCGCTCGCTACCGCTGTCTCGTGCTTGCCAACTCGAGAGGAGCGCGAGCGACACGAAGTACGAAGTGGGCGTACAGTCGTGAATAACCTGCTTTGCAAAGTCCAGCCCCATCAGCAGTGCCACTTGCTTGCAAAAAAAAAAAAGAAGAAGTGTCGTTTGCCGTGTGCCTGTTTGCTTGTGTGTGTTTATGTGTCCACCGGCTGGCTGGCCGCGGGTCACGGTTGCAGGTCGGCGAGCTGATCGCGTGACTCTCGTCGCCTCACTCGCGGTTTGACTCGAGGACCTCCAGGACAATACGACCACCACCGGAACGCGGACTGCACGCGGGCCAGACGTCATCGGGTGAGTCGCATTCATACGTTTACGACAGACAAACCGGGGGTTACTCGTGTCTCGCAACCATTTTGCAACACAGTGGCTACGCGTCATGTTTTTGACGCAGCTGTCAATGTGACGGGGCCGGTGGCGACTACCGCCTCTGCATCCCGGCGGAAATAGATACTGTACGTGGGTCCCAGCAGGCACAGAGCGCCGCTCCACGCCCCTAAATATATCAATGGCTGTCCAAAGTAACGCCCCCGTCCTGCCTCCCATGCCCTACGGTTTTTACGTTGACAGCTGACAGTCGCGCCGCACGAATATCAGCCAGGTATATGAAACAGAGGGGGAGGAAAAAACAAATAGAGCAATGATAATAGTCATCGCGGTCGTGACTCGCGTCACGCAGACGTCGGGAGAGACGCGCGGAGCCTGACCCCGCGAGGGCGGCAAGGTCAGGCGGCGCCGACCCTCACGCCCGCGCGCGCCCGCGCAGGGAACACTGAGAGAAAAGGAGACGAGAATCGGCGGATAAATCCGCAACATCGCGGTGCTCTGGCGCCGCTGCCGAGCTGGGCCGAGACCCGCGGCGGCCCCTCCTCCCCCAGGACCCGCGCCCGCGTCGTCGTTCTCTGCTAAACTCACCGCACAACCCCGCCGCGCCCCGCCCCGCCCCAGCGCGCTGCACAGCACAACACCAGTCATTTTGGCAACGGCGCACGGCGGCCGCGTGACGTCACCGAGTTACGTCATTTTAGTGTCCGCGCCCCAGCCGCCGCGCACCCCACCCCAATCCATACCAGCGCCCCGCCCCGCCCCGCCACGCCCAGCAGCCACGCCCTGGACTCCGACCCACACCTTGGCACGCGAGAGAATCACGCGCCGCCATAGAGCGCCTACCAGAGCGCCGTAACCCTATTTTTTCCCTTTTCCGTGAACTAATCTCGCTAAGAGGGCCCCCGCCTGTACGGTACGCCTCACACGCCCCGTCTAATTTTCATCATCACCACCAACATCATCATCACCGTCGTCATCATCACGGTCTCGGTCGTCAGCAGCACTGCGCTGGGCACAGGTTCTTGCCCGGGGGAAGGGAGCCTTTTCATTCGCCGTTTTTTCTGCCATTTCCTTTCAAGAGGACGACGTCGCGGGAGAGGAAGCGAGGATGAAAAGGCGACCGGACGGGGAGGTCACCGGGTGAGGAGGCCTGGGCCCTCTCCGGCCGAGCCCGGCCCTCACCAGCTTCCGCCGCGCTCCGCCACGCCCGGCCACGCCCGGCCACGCCCTGCCGCGCCCCGCCACGCAGCGCACCGAGCTACTGCGACCGGAGCCGCGAGCCCGGAAGGCCGGAAGGCCGGCCCGGAGGAGAAGGGCCCGAAGGCCCCGGGCGAGACCCGTCCCCTTGGCATGCAGAGCACGACATGGGCCGCCCTACCCTGCCCAGCCTCGCCCCTCGTCCGGACAGATACGCCCCGGGCGACCGCAAAAGGGACACGGAGGTTGTTTTTTTCCTTTTCGAACCGATAAACGCGTTCCGACATATCCTTGTTAGAGAGACAGATAAGCGCGAGCAGGTGCGTCGTGCGTCCAGCCTCGGCGGCGTGGCGTGGCGTGGCGAGGCCTGGTGGGGTCACAACCGCGCGGGGGCCAGCCGTCTCAGCATAACCAGCAGCCGAGTGCGGTGGGGGACGCTGCGGTATATTGCCCATAAAGTGGTGCTGCGGCGCCCGACCCCACCCCTCCCCCCCAGGCCCG
>NW_026267195.1:133362-134354 GCF_000697945.3 Frankliniella occidentalis
GGGGCGGGGCACGGCCTCTCTCTCTGCTGCGATGAATGTTTGCAGTCTTCTGTTGTTCGTAACTACGCAAGTTGGGGGGCGAGCGCGGCGTCGCGGCGCTCCTTTGAGGGCGGGCGGAGCCTGCCTGGCTGGCGTGAGAGACCCCGCGACAAATTTAAAAGCTTTGCCAGCGGGGTGACTGACGAGAACAATTAATAGACAGTAACGACGCGCCCTGGCGTCCTATACACTGCGTGAATGTTCGTCACAAACGGAATTGAAAGTCAAATTCTTGAATGACGATACGCAGATGGAATAATGGGGGTTTTTGGTGATTTTCAAGACGTGAACCCTGCTGAAGGAAAGGAAATGAAATGAAAGGGTTGGGGGAGAGGGAGCACATATTGATCGCGTCACGAGTCTCTGTTCACAAGCTGGTGTTGTTTGTAATTCGAAGAAAATCTCTGTGTAATAGAGGGATATGTGATATGAATGAAGCAGACTATTTGTAAGGATCTAAGAGTGTGGCGCGGCTAAACGTGTTAGAAAGAAGAAAGCGAATTCGTTGACCCTCGATTTCGCAAAATCATTTGTATCAAGCGCAATGCAACGTTCATTTGAATCAATGTAATTTGCACTGGGGCAAGTCAAGGTTCACGGTTTAGCCGAGCAAATTTACTTCATTCAAGAACACGCCTTTTACGGTGTGAAATGGAGGGCTGTTTGAGTCGCACGCCCGACGCGATCGTCTGCGAGCGACCAGGCTGTCCAGCAGCACCAGCTGCGGACGTGACGCCGCCGTGTCGACGCGCAAAGTGACGTCCGAGTGACGTCCGCAAAACGCCACGGTGACGTTTCCGTGACTATTGCCGACGTCGGCGCGGCTGCTCGTCCTCCTCACGGACCAACCCGCCGCGCCGGCCCCGTCCGCCCGTCACCGTGTTGACATGTTGTTGGGCGGAGAGTGGCGTGGCGGGGCGTGGCGGGGCGTGGCGGGGCATGGCGGGGCATGG
>NW_026267195.1:139821-141167 GCF_000697945.3 Frankliniella occidentalis
TGCACACTTTTGTAAGTACACACTATTTTTTTTTTTTTAAACTAACAGTTTATTAAACGGGTGTAACAGAAGTCAGTGGGTTTGCGTACCCCCTTCTTCACGTACAAGTTGCTGTATGATTAGTGATTAAAAAGCACACGCAAAAAAAAAGAATCATTGTACCAACGACACGAGTTACACCTCCAACAAAATTTTGTTCTTGGAATGGCTTCAGAAACATAGGATGCTATTCCAACGACCATGACTGCTGGCTCAACGACATGGTCGGTGGCACAACTACCGGCTGTCATAGGGTTAGCAACATCGTGTCTTTGGACCAACAACCCGGTCACAAGAACACGACGGTCGTTGCTGCAATGATCCACTCCACCCCTCCCCCCCAGGCCCGCCCACGACCCGTCGCAGACACCCTGTATATGCACGGCCAAAACAAATGCCAACACTGCTAATGGCTTTTCAACGCGCCTCCTCCCCTGCCCTCTCTCTCTCTCTCCCTCTGCCCGCAACCCCCCGCCGGGTCCCCTTTCCTATCCGAGAGCAGAAAGTAAGAGGCGGCTAAGCGTAGTTTGGTTCTGCAGGTGTCCCCGGTCATTAATCAGCAGAGGACTGGGTGCCGATGAGGAAGCGGGGAGAAAGAGGGAAAGTTATGCGAGGCCCATTGGTGCTTAAGTCGGGTCCGGGGATCGGGAAGAAGGGATGAGCAAAGGGGGTGGGGAGGCGAGGCGGCGGGGGAGCGAGGGGGCAGCGGCAAAAGAGAGGGAGTAGACCCCAGGGGTTTAGGAGGGGCTGTGAGGGGGTGTCGGGGGTGCTGGCTGGGGTCTTGCGCGAGAGTTGGGTCGGCACGAACAGTCAACACTTCCAAAACTTAAGCCATAACTTATAAACAACGATAAGAGCTATACTGGACCAGGGAGCGGGGCGAGGAGGGGCGGCGGTCGGCGGGGGCGCACTGAGGCGTGGTTCAAGGTTGGGGGAGGGGCGGAGGGGCGGGGACGTGCATGGGCGCATGAGGCCAGCCACAGCACTGGGTCTGATGACCGCGAACCAAGGAGATGGAAAAGGGGGACTTGGGGAGGAGGGGGGATAGGGGGATTTTCATATCTGGGGCGAGAGTCCCTCCTTTTCGTACTCTCGAGCGGCCAATTTGATCTCAGGCTCATACCGCACGAATAGGGTTAAAAACAAGCCCATTATCAAGTCGCCTCATTCGGGCGGCCTCCTCATTTGAATAAGGGCGGGGCGATGTGGGGGAGGGGGGGGGGTGAGGCTAACATTATTCTTTTCCGCAAAGAGGCATCTCCATGCAAACAGCGGCCCGGCCAGAGCGGCCCGGTGTGGGGCTCCAG
>NW_026267195.1:142090-143254 GCF_000697945.3 Frankliniella occidentalis
AGGAACGGGGAGAGAGAGAAAGGCGGCGGCTCGGGAGAGAAAGAGTGGGTGCATGGACCTGAGACAAAACGAGGGGGAGAAAGCGAGCGAGCGAGAGAGAGAGATAGAGAGAGAGAGAGAGAGAGAGAGAGAGAGAGAGAGAGAGAGAGAGAGAGAGAGAGAGAGCAGGATCAAAACAACCAACGTCACCAAGACGACGCCGGCCGCTCTCGTTGGCCGCGCAGCAACGCTGTCCCGGCGCAAGGGACCAAAACCGGGCAAAAAGAGAGAAAAGGCAAAGAGGAGAGCAAAAAGGAACTCGCCCAGCGGCGCTCTGCACCGCTGGCCGTGTCGTTGTTACGCAACAGAAACTAGAGGACGGTTTTGCGAATTAATACCGCGGGCAAGTACACGACACGACCTCCACAACGGCGACACACGGGAATACGTTTGACAACCGACGACATTACTACGTCACAGGGTGAAATCCCAAGTCCATAAACTCTCAAGTGTTGCTTCGTTAGCATAACCCAGCGAGGGTCCTCGAATAAAAAAAGCTTGTTGAATATTTTTTACGCCGCAAAACAGATCGAAGTTCGAACTGGACGAGGCACTCGGCAAGCCATCAAAAATATTCGTCACATCTACTCGCGATAAGGGGTTGAGGTTATTATACACAGAGCACCGAGGGTCGCCCCACGGGCACCCTAAGGCCCCGAGGCAGACCCACCTACGCAAAGCTAACAACCACGTTCAAACTTGGCACGGAGCAGCCCAGTCCCAGCACAGCCCTGCACAGCACAACCAAGCACAGCCCAGCACAGCCCAGCCCACCACGCCCAGCACGTCCCGCAACGCACGCACCGACCCGCTCAGCGAGCCGCCAGCTTGTGAATGGAAAATAGCGCCAGCATTTCAGGAGCGGGAGGGCGAACCTTGTCGGGAGGCCATGGAGGCGTAGGGGAAGGATAAGACGGGAGAGCGGTCGAGCCAGCGAGAGGGAGGGGGAGGAGGGGGCAGACAACGAATGAGAAGTAACGAAAGAGAGGGGGGGAAAGAGCGAGAGAGGAGGAGGAGAGACAGAGTGTGAGAGAGAGCGAGCGAGAGCAGAGGGAGGTCGTGGGGGGTGGGAGAACAATGGGGGAATCTAGCTGTGTTAGTGGGGCGAGCTAGGTGGGGGCCCCC
>NW_026267195.1:148524-150395 GCF_000697945.3 Frankliniella occidentalis
TTTTACACACGTAGCCCCCCGTCTAGTTCACGCAGTCGCATTTGCGACAACGCCTGGTTCACTACACACACACACGGTTGCAAGCACACAGACGTTACTTCATGCACACACGCGCTGCTACTCACACACACACACGCACACATACACTCAGACGCACGCACACACACGCACACGCGTCACGGACGCAGAACCAGTGGCTGCTCGTGTGTTTGTTCGCGTGCTGGGCCATGGCTGTTGCCCCCCACCACCCCCTCGACTCCACCGCACCCCCCGCGCTGTTGTGATATGCAAATTTGAAAAAGCTGATGTAGACAAGAGACGGGCGTGGCGAGGCGGGGTGGGGCGCATGAGGGCGGGCCAACACGCTGCCACTCACTTGCCACTCCGCAAGCAAAATCACTGGAGAGAATTTACCCAATCGCGGTGGCAGCAGCAGCGCGCAGCACGCTCGGCAGTAGCGAGGCGAAGGGCAGAAAAAAAGAACGAAATGTCACGTGTAATAAATAACGATATTGCACACTTCTTTACAGTCCTCAATCACTCCTGAACACACCTCAGCGTTCACAATAGGGGCTGCCTCAGCGCCTCTGTATCACTCCTCTCCACCGACCAGGATCCATCGATGGCGATGAAGATGTTGCATCATTTCCAGGCCAGAAGAAGCGAGCTCGCCTCGCATCAGCGGCGGCATTGCTCTACAACAGCACAACAGAGCCTTCCGACCGGCAGCCAGCGCCGCCAGCCAGACGCGAATAACGCCCAAGTGGCCCCGCGTTGCGCTTCGGATATGACTCGTGACGTATCGAATACGGAAGCCGCTACATCACATCCATCTCCTTCGCCTGGAGCCTCTCTCCCTCTCGCTCACTCACGTTTCTCTCTCTCTCTCTCTCTCTCTCTCTCTCTCTCTCGCTCGCACGCACCCGCCCGCGGTAGCACACGATGCAGGCCAACAGCAGGCACCTTGCCCCCGGGCCCAGACGGACGGGCCGGCGGACTGGCGGACGCACCGCGCAGCAGCGGCACATCACACAGAATGAAAAATGATTCATGGCGGGCGGTATGAAAAATGCTGCACACGCGGCGCTGCAGTCAGCCAGACAAGTGCGCTGCCGCTTACTTCATTCGTCAAAGGGTATCCCAGGAGAGAGGTCGGGGGGCACTGGGCAATAACGCTACACTACATGATCAAAAAAGAAAAACCTAAACAAAACACACGAACACATACACAGACAAACGGTGAGGAAGAGCGGCGGGTGTGATAGTGGGCGGCAACGCCACACGCTTCGGAGGAATTACCAGAAAATATAAGAAAACGTACGTGAAAAGTGCGAGAAATTATTTCGTTTACTCTCCATTTTCATTCCTTTACTCCCTACACGCGCGGAATAGAAGTACTAGATGACCAGAGACGATATCAAAAATAACATACTAAACTTAAAAAGAAACGCGCACTGCAGTCGAAAACGCGTTTTCAAATCAAGATGTAAGTTTCCCCATTCTCGTTCCTGGCGCATCGCATGCATTCGGAAGGCCTCGCCGCCACTCACACCCCTCACAAGACACCACAAACAACTAATTAAAATCCTCTACCCCTCCCCGCCTCCACCCCCTCTAAGGTGAGGTAAGGTGCGCTGTTTGATGGCGTGACGGGCGCCGCCGCCGCCTCCGAGGCCTGGAGGGTGAGGGGAGCAAGGGGCTCGCCTTCCTCCGCAGGCCTCGCTGGGCCTCGCCGGGCCTCGCCGCTATTAGCTGTAATCCACGGCTCGCGTGCAAGAGCCGCCAAGTAGGCTGATCTGATACCGGCGGTGCAGCAGTGAGGGGCGCAGCCGGGGGCGCAGGGGCGCAGGGGCGCAGCCGGGTAGGAGGGG
>NW_026267195.1:151440-151904 GCF_000697945.3 Frankliniella occidentalis
AGTACGGGACGCACGGCGCACCACCAGGAGCGAGCTCAACGCCATGACGACGGCGCGACTCGGCTAAATGCCAGGTCGTCCGTGAGCCCGGCATTTGGAGCGGAGAGAGCAGACGGTGGGGGCGAAAAAGAGAGAGAGAGAGAGAGCGTCGGGGATAGAAGATCCCGTCTTGCCTATGAGCGAGAGAGAGGTATGGGGCGGAGGGGATGCACCGCGCCGGCAGAGCCCGCTGTGCGAGATTTATTTCTTGGTCTCTGATTAACGCGGAGCGGGGCGGGCGAGGTCAGGTCAGCCGAGCCGGGGGCGGAGGTCGACGAGAAGTAAAGCAGTGGTGAGCGGGGAGGGGGGGAGGAAGGGGGGGTCGCCAACGGGACCCCTTCCTCCCCCAACCCTACTTTCATCCGAGTGGGAGATTCGCCGGCGCGTTCCGTAAACTTTACGCTGTATAATCCTCGTCCCTCCCC
>NW_026267195.1:151954-157174 GCF_000697945.3 Frankliniella occidentalis
AAGAGAGAGAGTGTGTGATAGTGAGACGCAGCCGTAGAGCCAGACCTGACCCGAACCCGATTCCAGCCACGCTACATTTCCCCGCTGTGTTTATCGGCTCGCGCGCCATTGGGGCTTAACGGAATCATTTTCGGCCGAAGGCGCAGCAGCAGCACAGCGCATGCAGATGAAGGCGAACTGCAAAACCATAAAATAATGAAAAAAAAAAACATCAGCGCATCTTTTTTTTTTTTTGACCACATATATTACCCCATATCTTTTTCTTTTTCAGGCAAAAAGAAACGACGGGAGGCAGCAGTGGTGAGGGGTGGGTGCACGTAGTCAGCAAGGTGGAACTGCTCGTCGGGAAAAGGGGGTCGGAAAGAGAGGGGGGCTAGGGGGTTGGTAGAGGGTAAAGAAAAAGGGGTCCCAGCCTTTAATTCTGTGCGGTACCGACCTCCCTCCTCGTATCTCCGCCCTCAAGTTTGCCGCACACGTACGCGTGGCCGCCGCGCCCCTGGAAAGGAGACGGGTTGGTAGAGGAGGGGGAGGGAGGGGGGAGGGCGAGGGGGCAGCTCCGCGCCTCCGCCCACGTGCGGCACAACTTTGGGCCAACTTTTTCTACCTCCAGGACGCGTACGGCCGGGCCCCTCACGGCTCGCCCAGCGCCTCCCACTCTACCTTTCTCTCTCTCTCTCTCTCTCTCTCTCTCTCTCTCTCTCTCTCTCTCTCTCCTCCCGCGATCATGTGGGATGAGACGCAGCCATTCTTGGGGCTATAAAGCGGGAATTGGCTCCTTCGGCCAGGCCTCCACCCCGCCCCCCGCGCCCGGGCCATCCTTCGACCACCTCAAGACAAAGTCTCTCCCGGGACGCATATCGCGAGCCGTGCGACAGCGGCGCCGCCGGCATTAGGGGGCCGCGGTCCACAACAAGCAGCGTGCCCACCGCACCCGCGGGGCGCACTCCAGGAGCGGGAGAGAGGGAGGAGACCCTATGCAGCGCGATTACACTATCGACTGAAAAGGGAGACACCTCACACTTTGAAAAATTGTAAGGCGCAAGCAGGCAGCATGTCCCCCTACCTACAGCGCCACAGCGCCAAACCGTAACGGACGGTGCTGCAACAAATATGATTTACGAACCCAATGAGGCCTGGGCGGTGGCGCTGCTACCAGTTCGGGCCGCTAGGGCGCAGCACGCTCTGAGTCCACTATGAGAAATAAACCAGCCAGGTGCGCCTGTACGTGACGGACCATTACACGTTTGATACGGAACAGTGCCTCAGATGAAGTCCCATACTTCAGGAGATAATACGACTTGATATAATTTCAAAATCTATCCCAAATCGATCCCCGACTACTATTTTGAGCGCACGATTTCTCATAGTGGAACGTGCTGCACCCTAGTAACTGGAGCTGGAAGCAGCGCCGCCGCTCAGGCCTCATCACTTGTCCACACGTCACAAAAATGCAACACGTGTAGGATGATAGTCTCCCCTCATAACTGCCACACTACTCTCCATGCCCCTCTCTTTCTCCCGCTGCAGGATGCCGAAGAGAGGAGCTCTGCAGTGTGAGCGGGTCTTATGAGGGCCAAACTCGCCCAGCCCGGCCGACAGTATCGTGCAGTTTATCGATGTTTTGCAGCCCCAGCCGGGCGGGCCAGCCCGAGGGCCGAGGGCCAGCCAGCCAGCCGGGCGGCCCTGCGAGCTGGGAGGAGGAGGAGGAGGAGGAGGAGGAGGAGGAGGCGAGGAGCGCGCCAGAAATGCCAGCGTCCTTTTGCCCTCCTTCTCCTTGACTTTGGCTCCTCTCCAGCCAGGCCGGCCCCGCCCAGCCCCACAGTAACCTCCGAGCGCCGCAGCGGCGAGGGCGAGGGCGTGGCGTGGCGTAGCGCGGCGGAGCGGGGCGAGGCGGGGGCGGCCTGGAGGCGAGCCCCAAGGTCAACCCGCCCCTCGCCCCACACTATTCTATTCCAGCCGTACTGCCAATAGTAAGACATACACGACTGCTGCTCCGATCCCAGGGATGATGAGAAAAGACGGCGAGGACAAAAAAGGGAGAAAGGGATGCGAAAAAAGTCGTGCCGTCGTGTAGCACCGAAATGAAATGATCGCTCGGGGAAAATAATAAAAGGTAACCGAGAAGGAGTAGGGCGGGTTGGGGGCGTGTGACCAGGAGGAGGAGGGGGAGGAGGAGGACGGCGACGACGCGGAGGAAGATTGGCCGCTTTGCCGCGCCACCCTCAGGCCTTTACCTGGCCCACCGCAAGACGGACCGAAATCTAATGAAATTCCAAAGTGCGTTTCATCAGGGCTCTGTAGTTTAATATTAGAAAATAAATGGACGGTGTGGCCGGGGCTCTCGACCGCAGCGCGGCGAAGCAAGCGGCAGCAGGCTCCAGGCTCCGGCCTTAGGATCCAGGTTCCAGGCTCCTGCAGTTGCAGCAGGTTCCAGCTTCAGGATCCAGTGGCATGCTCCAGAGGCAGGTTCCACATTCAGGATCCAGAGGCAGGTTCCAGGCTCCAACGGCAGGTTCTAGCTTCAGGATCCACCAGGGGCATGCTCCAGCGGCGGGTTCCAGATTCAGGTTGAAGCGGCAGGCTACAGGCTCCAACGGCCGGCTCTAGCGGCAGGCTCCAGCGGAATGGGTCGAGCGGTAGAACAGGTGGCTCCGTGACGTTCTGCTCTAAATAATAGATGATTCGCCGGCCTCCTCCCCGCCCCTCCCTCCTTTGACGGTGGTCCCGGATGCCTGACGTACAGTGCCCGGGCCTGCTCATCAGCACCCCCCCCCTCTACCATGGCCCAGCTCAGCCGGCCCACGGCCCATTCGAACAGCTAACGGGTTCGTAAACAGAATCAACTTGCGCAAACAGATTGGGCCGGCGGATGTGGCCGTCCAGGGGCGGGCCGGCGCGGTGCCGCCAACCTGACAAGGACAAGCCGTCCAGCGCAAACACCGTTAGGCTTAATGGCACATCAGATGATGTCGCGATGCACTCAGTGGGGGGAGCAGCAGGCAGAGAGCGCGCGTAAGGCAGTGTACTGCCGGGAGAGGTGATAAAAATACCTTTCTCACACCTGCCTTCCAGGAGGCGCCCCGCGCCAGGTGGTGGGCGCGCCATCACCCTTCCCCCTCCCCCCCTCACTCTCCGCCGCGATCCTTGACCCCATTTTTCCCGCGTGCCGCGCTAAATTATGGAGCGTCCCGACGCCTCGCTCGAATCGCAGGGTGCATATCCCCGCTTATCCATAAGTTATACCGCAAGGCACACACGGGGATGAGCGCGGCGCTCAAAGCGGCGCGCTCAGGGCGGCACCCGGGCGGCAGGCAGGCCCGCCCGACACCCGGGCGCGCTGTGCTGCCTACCCGACGGCCGGCGGGCGGGCCGGCCCGGGCCCCGCGCGCAGCGCCAAGCCAGCCCAGCCATAGCGGCCCGACCAGCGGCCGCCGACATTTCAAAACGGGCGCTTCTGGTTGGCCGGCGGCGCGGAAGAGCAGTCGGTTGTCTAAGCTTAGCCGCCCGAGCGCCCGGAGTGATGCGGCCCTTTACGACGGCCCTAAAGCGTGTAGAAAATTATGTCGTACTTCCCAGCCTCACCGAGACGAATCACGCGGCCCCAGGCCGAGGCGTCTCCCAGAGGCTCCGCAGAGATGACTTGGCGCGACATGACGAGACGCGGCTCTAATCTGCTCACCTGGAAACAAACAAAAAAGCAGTGGGTGAAAAAAGTGCGAAAACTGCACTCTGAAAACTCAACAGTGTACATTGTATGCTGAAAAATCAGCGATCATTGATGATTGCTGATATATCAGTGTACATGGCATGATTGCTGAAATATCAGCAATCATTAATGATCACGTTTAGGTTTTTGGCTAACATTTCTTTCCAGACGGATATCATCGGAAAGTGGATAGCATTTCCAGATTCCTCGTGAAAAATGCTTTCAAACGAGCTACTATGTGATGGGGTTCAAATTGACCTCTACCATAACTTGGCTTACATTACCGACATTTGCGAGAGACGGACCATTTCGGAAGTGAACCCTATCACATAGTAGCTCGTTTGAAAGCATTTTTCACGAGGAATCTGGAAATGCTATCCACTTTCCGATGATATCCGTCTGGAAAGAAATATAAGCCAAAAACCTAAACGTGATCATTAATGATTGCTGATATTTCAGCAATCATGCCATGTACACTGATATATCAGCAATCATTAATGATCGCTGATTTTTCAGCATACAATGTACACTGTTGAGTTTTCAGAGTGAACATAAACAAAGTCAGATGGTTTAGATGGAGATAAAAAACGGAGACACACGACGGGGTGTTCTCAAAGTAAACAAGCAGCCTGGAAAAACTTGGAGCTGATTAATTTTTGAGTTGCGCAGGGGGAGTGACCGTGACCAAGAGGCTAAATAAATCACAATTTTCGTCGCTGCTCAAGCTCCTCATGCAACTTTCTTACTATTTTTGCCTGAAATTATGTTTTGGGTGTTGAATTATTATCTTTTTGTAGAAGAAGTTTCCTTCTCCGAGCGCTATGATACACGCGAAACAAAAACAGAGTCGCGTTACAGGGAGATGCAGCGGTATGTAAAGAGTGCCACATTACTGCGAGGCAGTTCTCCGAACAACTTCCTCGCCGCAGCAATACAAAACAAACATATTGCCGAAGACAGCGGGACGCGCGGCCCAGCCAGCTGGGGAAAACACGCGTCGTCTCCCAGAGAATAAATAAAAGCAGAGTCGAAGGGAGCGGCGACGGGCAGCGCGAGATGGATGGATACACGGGAGAGAGAGAGAGAGAGAGAGAGAGAGAGAGAGAGAGAGAGAGAGGAGGGGGGCAAGCCGCGGCAAGTGTGTAAGGGATTGGAGAGGACAGAGGCAGAGCAGATGACGACGAGATGAACAGCAGAAAGACTCGGCTATTTCACGATCCGAAATGTGCCATTTGCGGAAAAAAGAAACCGCGAACCTCTGAGACACAGAAAACTAGAAGGCTTGGGGAATTGGGGATGTAGAGAGAAAACCAACTTGATCATTTCGCGACACAATAGTTTGAGATTTTCCATCTTTATTACCAACTTTCTATTCTCTTTTTTCTAAAACCGCCATTCACCACGTACTTTACATATTGCACTATTTTTCTTGGGGATGGCGGCGGTGTACTCGGGAAGGGGCACTCCGCCGGGCCAGCATCCCAGCTGGGCACACAGTGATAGTGCTTCGTGCC
>NW_026267195.1:165339-170400 GCF_000697945.3 Frankliniella occidentalis
TACTTTTTTCACACTGTATATGTCGAGGATTTTTAGAAGTGAAGTACCTCTAAAAAACATTAAATAATGTTGTCACCACGAACTGGGAGAACGAGAACGCGAGCAGGAGTGCGTTAGACAATGTGTCAGCAGAGGCAATAACAATACCCATGAGGCTGCTCTGTATTTGCGTTGTAGATTTAGATTGTGGGCCACTGAGCACAAATTCTTAGGTTGCGAGCACAAACTAACTGTTCCCGACGAGTTGTGTCATGATGTCACTAAACCAGTGCAGTCTAAATCTACAACACTGAGAGTGGTCTTTGTGTCGGGAGAGCACAGGTCAGCATGTGATGCGGTCCGGCTGCCGTTCTCCCAGGCATCCTGGTTCCCTAAGGTAGGCAAACAGGCCAGTCGTCGTAGTGATGCTGCACGGCACGCAGGCGTGCGAGCAGGTTGCCTACCCGCAAGACCCGTAAGGTAATTTTTTTTAGAGGTACTTCACCTCTAAAAATCCTCGATATATAGACTTGCAGTACTGGGATAGTCACAAGTCGCGCTAAGTGGATATCTGGGCAACCTGCTCGCACGCCTCCATGCCGTGCAGCTTTACTACGACAAATGGCCTGTTTGCCTACCCCAGGGAACCGTGGCGCCTTACGGGCACTGCGGGTAGGCAACCTGCTCGCACGCCTGCATTGCGTGCAGCATCACTACGACGACTGGCCTGGTTGCATACCCCAGGGAACCGTAGCTGCCTCGATGCAGGGCTCTGGAGAGGATGCCTGGGAGGAGGGCAGCCGGACCGCATCACATGCTGACCTGTGCTCCCTCGACACAAAGATTACTCTCAGTGTTGTAGATTTAGACTGCACCGCTGTATGAGTGACATCTTGACACAACTCGTCGGGAACAGGTAGTTTGTGCTCGCAACCTAAGAATTTGTGCTCAGTGGCTCACAATCTAAATCTACAACGCAACTACAGAGCAGCCTCATGGGCATTGTTCTGCCTCTGCTGACACATTGTCTAACGCACTCCTGCTCGCATTCTCGTTCTCCCAGTTCGTGGTGACAACATTTTTAAATTTTTTTTAGAGGTACTTCACCTCTAAAAATCCTCGATATATAGACTTGCTGTACTGGGATAGTCTCGTACTGGGTCTCACAAGGGTAGCCCGCGTGTACGCGGGGTAGCTCACGGTGCCGCGAGGGTAGCTCGCTGGGGTAGCTCGCGGTCTCGCGGGGGTAGCCCACGGGTCCACGGGGGTAGGCCACGAAGGGTGCGGCCACCCCGTGGGCTTTGCGTGGAGGTTTGCGGAGGGAGAGGGGGGGGGGGAGGAAGGGAGCGAGTGGAGCTCTGCGCATCTCCAATGCGCAACTGCGCAACCAGCGCGCGCTGGCTGCGCACCTCCACCGAGCTCAGCGACCGGCCCCGGCTGCGGGCGGGCTAGCCTACCTTTACAAAAACAACGGCGCGGATCACCCACCCTGTATACATGTCACATGTATGTCGGACCTACGACTTCAACCACCACATGACATACATGTCCCCGACGCGTTCGTATGGGCGACTTGTATGTCACATGTATGTCACATACAAGGGACTTGTATGTGAAGGGTTTCACGGGTTACCACTGTAACATGTATTTTATTTGCATGTAAAATACGCTTTCTGAGGTAAAATTCATTAGAGGTACTTTGCTTAGAGGTAAATTCCATTAGAGGTACTTTGCTTTAGAGGTAAATATCCTTAGAGGTAATTTGCTTAGAGGTAAAAATCTTTAGAGGTAATGTGCTTAGAGGTGCTGAACTCAACTCGAGCGAGGGGGGTAAGAGGAGAGAATGTGCGAAAAATCGGTGCGCAGGAGGAAACTCATTACTCAACTTGTGGTGACGACGCGCCGCAGCGCCTCGGAAAATACGGAGGAAAGACGATGAAGATGACACTGTGAATATTCAAGGAGAGGCAGATATTACTCCTTTCCTTATTCATACGCCGCCCTGCCGAGGGTGGGACCGGTGGGACCATCCAGCCACCCACCGTAGCCACATAACGCCTTCTTTTTTTTTCAAGCAGCCACTCGCATTGCAATTTTTGACACTGAAAGCAAAGGTGAATTTACGGTGAACCCGGCGCGGTTTTTAGCTATTTGCAATTGTCTTGAAAAGATACGCCCTGAAGCAGTGTGATTTTCGTTTATACCTGCATAAATTGGACAAGGATGGTTGGTTAAAGAGAGTTGGCGCGAGAGAGCGAGAGAGAGAGGGCGGAGGGGTTGAAGTGGGTAAGCAGGGCTGGGAGTGGAGCAGGGTGGGCGCACCGCTGTGACCGCACGCCGTCATAAACATGTCAGTGACGCCCCCTTAATCAAATTTACGATACACTCGTCGCCTGCTGGATCGGGTCGCGTTATCGGCTCTGGCCTACATCTCGCGCCGCCGGTACAGCCTCGGCCCGCACGGCCAGCAGGTGCCGGAGGATGGGGTCTGCAGCCGGGCGCTGATGCAAGGGCCGGACTGGGAGGCGGAGTTTGTCCTCCAATTGCTGACCCAGCCCCCCCCCCCTCCCCCCGGGTCCCGAGTGCACACAACTAGCTATGGGCCCGCGCCCCTGCCGCCACTGCCGCCGTCGCTTCTGGGAGTTTCCGAGGGAAACTTGGTTCCGAGCAAACACACTGCGGACGTAAACCGAACAATCGCACGAGTATTGACTGAGCGGTGCAAAAGAACGGCTGGCGGGGTGTGGAGCGGGGCGGGGCGTGGTGCAGGGAAGCCGCCGCTGGACCGCCGCCAGAGGAACACCCCGCCTCTGGGGCCCCCGCTCCGCCGTCGGCCCCCCCGCTCCGCCCACCGAAGCCCCGGACTGAAAAACTCGTAAAATATTGGTCCAACTGCTTCGATAAAGCTGAACGGGGTCGGTCGTGGTGATGATCCATCTTCGGTACGTGGTTGGTTTGGCACTGCCAAAAAAAAAGGGAAGCATCAGCGGCATCAGCGGCGGCGCTGCAGCTCGGCACGTCTGTCGGCCCCGCTCCTCCAACACCTTGAGGGACGCGTGCTCCCCCTCCCTCCGATACGGATCGGCTATCCCCCCGCTCCCCCAAAACCCACCCGCGGTGGCCCCGCGGCTGTTCACGAGAAAGTCATTTGTTTACCGGGCATAACACAAATGAATGGGAGCTTCGCCCCCCGGGGCGGCTGGTGGGCGGCCATACCCGCAGGTCCTTCCGCTCCCTCTCTCACGTCCAGCCAAAAGAAACTCCCCCCCCTCTCTCTCACCCACACAAACACCCTGGTGCGTCAACCCGACTAGACCCTTTCCAACGCGATTTTCTTTCCCTGACGGGATGAGATGGCGAGCGGCGAGAGAAAGGGTGCCAAAGGACCGGGGGAGAGGAGCGGCGCGGGGGAGAAAGGCAACGGAGGAGGGCCGATGGATGCGCGCTAACAAAACGACAAACACACCACCTGCAATTTCCCCCGTGGTTTCCAGGAGGGATCTCCTCCGGCATATTTCAGCTGTCTGCATGGTGCATGTGTGTGAGTGAGTGAGTGTGAGAGAGAGCGGGCGCTCTCGCGTGTGCGTGTGTGTAAGTGTGAGCGGGTGAGTTCACATCACATGCCCTTTCCGGCAGCAACGGAGGGGCAGAAAAGCCCACTATACACGCCTGGCCTCAACGAAACCTTTTCTGACTCCACTCATTACGGTGCTTTGCACATTTTGTTTTAACAGAGATTCTCCTTTTATCCGAGTTAGAAAGAGTGTAGAGAAAAGAAAAGCAAGTTCACAACGAGTTGCTTTGGGACGCGCAGTGCATTCACTCACTCATCCGACAGACCTGCAAATAACCTTTTCTTTTTAAATGACGAGTTATTTTCGCCCAGTAATTTTCCCGTATACCCCACCCGACAGTTATATATAAAATGTATACCTTCTCGGTGCCAGAGAAGAGTACTACACGAGACAAAATCCTCGGTCGCGTCGCGGCGCTACTGTCAGCCAGACAGGCAACGAAGAAAAGTGACACAGCGCCGACAAGGACGTCTCGGTCCAGCGACCCGCGCAGCGACCAGGGACACCAACGTAATCATCTTTCACCCCCTGTTCGCCCACCTCCACCTCTTCCAAATGCAACAAAAAGAAAAATAAACTGTCTTTACTCCAAGCTCACTACAGGAAAAACCATTACGCAATGCAGTACAGTAAAACGAGTGCCCGAATTCAATTTTAAAATTGAACTAAAGTTAACAACGTTAAGTCCCAGGGAAGCGGGAGCGGATCCTTTTTACAAGCTTTTATGACCATGCGTAGGGTCATGTCGAAGATTCTTCAAGTCACTTAATTTCCACGGAGTTCAACTTTACTTCCCTCATCGGTAGTGATCAAGTATCACTCAGTTTAACTTTCCAGGGCACCCTCATGGGCCGCACAAAGCCACATGCACGCCCAACCTGGCGCTCCCCCGCCCGCACAGCCCGCACAGTGCGCACTCAGCTCAGGCACAATCCCGCAGAAATTACATGCACCGCGATCGCTCCCCCTACAAGACCCCCCTCGCGCCAGTAATAAGCGGTGGGGGGGGGGGGGGGGGCTGCAGCAATGATGGCAAGCCGATTCAGCCAATTAGCAGCATAACCGAGCAGAGCACAACGGCGGTACGGAATGAAAATGTGCCGCCGGAGAGAGAGATGCAGAGAGGGGTGGGGAGACACAACTGAAGAAAAGCTCGGAAAAATACAAAACGACCGAGGGGTGCCCAACTGAGGTAATCAGGTGTACACAGAGTAGGTATTCCCTGGTAATCACCGGTAATCCTTGGTAATCGCCGGTAATCCTTGGTAATCGCCGGTGATCGCCGGTAATCCTTGGTAATCGCCGGTAATCCTTGGTAATCACAGGTAATCCGGTGTAATCGCCGGTAATCCATGGTAATCACTAGGAAATCGTTGGTAATCAACAGGTAATCGTCGGTAATCACCAGGTAATCTTTGGTAACCGATCAGTAATCCAGCAAGGAAATTCCTGGAAATCTTTGGTAAACACTGGTAATCTTTGGGAATCACTGGTAATCTTTGGGAAT
>NW_026267195.1:170450-173951 GCF_000697945.3 Frankliniella occidentalis
CGCCACGCCCCGCCACGTCCTGCCACGCCCCGCCACGCACTCAGGCGGCTCGGCGCTATTTCCATCACGTCGACCCATTACAGCCGGGGCTGTCTGCCCAGCACAACGCCGCGGGGCGAGGCGGGGCGGGGCGTGGCGCGGCGTGGCGCGGCGTGGCGCGGCGGGAGCGAAAACGTGACGAGCAGGTCCTCAGATAACGCCGAGTAGTTTTACAGCTGACACGGCAGTACAAGGAGTCTCGCCAGTCGAAGCAGGATCCGCCGTGAGAGCCTTCCTGTCCCCCTCGCTCCCCGGGACCCTCTCCCTCCCACGCACGTCCGGGATGACGTGCCGGGGTTGACGATGCTCGTAAAAAGGTGACGCTGCGGAGCACTTGTTATACGCAGCTCATCACGCGCGCATCGCACTTTGAACAACCAGACTTAACGCCACCCCCTTCGAGGAGTCGTGGATGATAAAAAATCACAAAAAAACATTATTACCGCATATTTTCGATTCCCTATTTTATTTTTAAGTGTTATTTAGGAGGGCGAATGCCTGGAACTCTCTGGTGCTGGGTTAAGCCTTTGATTCCCCCGCACAACGACACATTTGTTTTTGGCCGAGTCGTCGTAGCAAAGCAGGGCTGGCGCGGAAGCCTGGAAGCCTGTATATGACTTGCAGCGCCTCGAGGACAAGCGCGGCGTGACCTCGCCGGGGCGAGACAATCAGGCCGTTCCCATTCTCCAGCGGAGCTCCAGCAGCAGCGGCCGAACCCGTCCAGTCAAAGCAGCCATCAGACCCTCCCTCCGCCCCAGAGCAGCAGCACATGTGGGCCCCGCCCCGCGCTGTAGTGGTAGTGGGGCACAGACGCGAGAGGAGATCGTATGTATTCTCCCTTCTGGCGAAAAATAAAACGCCATTTTCCCCCCGACCACCCGCCTTCAAATCCGATGCCACGCCACGACCTTTCTGCATCGCTTTTGTCCCGCGGAGGAGTGGCGCGGAGCGGCGCCGCGCACCGACACGGAGCGCCATCCTTTCCGGTCAGGCCGGGCCGGGGGGCTCCGGGGCCGGAAACCGTCATGGAAACGGAACAGGGCGGTAGACCACGGCCAACGTCGTTGGTGTCTTTTCCAGGACCTCTCCTCCTCCACCTCCGCCTCGGCCTCCGCCTCCGCCTCCGCCTCCTTCTCCTCCTCCTCCCCCTCCTTCAGGACCCACCACCACCGGGACCTCCCCGGGGAGGAGACTTTTGCGTTGATAAACAACACCGCCGCTCTATATCGCCTACAGATCCACGCCCGTTTTTGCCGAGTGGCGTCGAGGCGCGCAGTTTGTGACCCATAAATGTGATTTACCGGCGGGGGAGGTGGGCCGCTCGTGGGGTCGCGGCCCGCTCGCGGGGTCCTAACTGCTCCGGCCCTGCCGTGTTTTTGTTCGCGCCGCCGCCGCCCCCCAACCGACCGCACCGGTAATGTTCGGAACAGCGCCGTTGTAATATCAAATCCATCCTCGTTTATTCCGCCGCAGCAGCAGCGGCGCGCAATAATCGCCAGGATGCCGGCCGCGACACACCTTTATACATTCTCGTTCTCACCAGCAACCCAAGAGCCGCGCATTTTGTAGGTGTGCGAGCGCGATACAGTTGTACAGTAAGAGGCACAAGTGCGTGAAATTCACACATTTACTCCCTTACGCGGACAAATTGGCTTTGACACACCTACCCACAAGTGTGCGACAATAATCCACACACTTGCGTTTCCAGCGCTGTCTCGGCGCGGTGTTCGACGCCCGCCCCGGCCCCGGACGGGTGATGGCCACACAATGACGCCGTGATGGCGATGCTGGTGGCGGCGGCGGTGCTTCGCCGCCAAATCATCTCGCCGTCTCCTCGTAAGTGCGCGGGCGTGGGGAGTTATCTCTTTCACAAACAATAAAACCTCCAACGACTCCCGGCAGTCCCCCTCGGGGGCCCCCGCAGGGCCGAGCGCAGCCCGGTCAGCTCGGCACCGACCAGGGGACACCTAATTTGAATTAACGGCGCGACAAGGTCCTTCCGTGCGGCTCAAGGGACCCCTGCTGGGGGTAGCCAGCCGGCTGGACGGAGCTCGGGGGACCAGGGGTGGGGGGTTCTCCCCCTAGCCCCTCCAGGCGCTGCCACGGGTACTGCAGGGTAACCCACTGCAGAGGGTGGGACCGCTTGTGGCAAAGGGTACAAGGGTACAGCGTCTCCAGCTCTGCAGGGCCGGCAGGGCTGCCGCCTGGAGCCCACTCGGAGTCCTCCCCCCCCCCTTCCCCAATGCTTTATTCCCTGGCCGTGCCTTTCAGCGCGCGGATATCAGCTAAAATATTCCAGCAAGCCGCTGCTGCAGACCGGACCAACTTCGCGAATATATTAAAGAAGAGGCGCAAATTGAGTCGCACCCGGAAGTGATCCCCGCTGCCCCGGAAATGGAAACCATCGCACGCGGCGCGGTACAAACGGGTTGCAAGAAAAGGGGGGAAATCAATAAGTGGCCCCCGGAGAGGGAGACCTGCTGCAGGAGGCGCGGCGCCGGGTCGGACGAGCAAGATGAGGTCGCCGGGATGGTTTTAAACAGGCGATTCTCCAGGCGGCTGCTGGCGCAGGGAGTGGTAAGGGTAAGGAGGTTAGTTCGGTAGCCGACCGAAGAGCTGCTGCAGCACTCACCAGCCAGCGTGCGCTTGGCGCCTGAAGGGAGTGCTGCTGCAGATCAATCTCAATTCAACACTGAGGCCAAACTGATGAACGCGCGCGCTCAGGCCCCTCGACGAGTCACTCGAGATGGGACGTTTGGGCGGCCGCCCCGGCAAGACGCATGCAGCAGCAGCAGCAGCGGCAGCAGCGGCAACAGCAGCGGCAGCAGCAGCAGTGGCCCCCGCCTTGTTATGCGAACTCGAGCGCCAAGTTACACAACTCCACGGCAAAGTTTCGGTCATCCCGCGCGCGCCACTCCCGGCCCCGGCCAGCGGCCCCGGCCAGGCCAGGCCAGGCAGGCCGTCACCTTGAGGAAACAGCCCCGGCCAATCCTTTGCGAGCCCGCACAGTCATGAAGGATCAACACCGAGGGGGAACAACAAGGACTGGGCGTAAACAAACCCCTCGATGAATGTAGGACTACTCGCAGAAAGCGTAACACTATGTCCCAGACACACCGAAAAAATCATGAGCTGGAAACCATTGTCTAAAAAATACAAACTTGATTTCAAGAACCTGCTTTTTAGGGTGCGAAAAAGTTATGCTCGTCGAACAGTTTCTTGTCTCATGGCCTGAAACCCTAGACCACTTTCAGCTCTGCTCTTACGAGGAGTGAATGCGTTTGCAGAGTAGGTGCATGCTGCTTTCGTCGTCTGTACCCTCCCTGGAGTCGCGCAGAAGCACCACCGTTACTCGACTTCACATTGTCTCCATCTGACGACGCAGAGTATGCTGTTTCTGGGGAGTGATGGTGGGATGGTGATGATGCCGACTCTAGTGGGTGTTGAGAGAGAGAGCGAGAG
>NW_026267195.1:181674-183624 GCF_000697945.3 Frankliniella occidentalis
GTAATCTTTGGGAATCACTGGTAATCTGTGGTAATCAATGGCAATCTTCGGTAATCTTTTGTCAATGGTAATCTTCGGAAACCCTTGGTAATCATAGGTAATCCTCGGTAATCTTCGGCAATCCTCGGTAATCTCTGGTAATCCTTGGTAATCGTCGCTTTTTGGTAATCAGGTGTACACGATTTTTTCGAGTTGGGCACCCCTCGAAAACGACCAACCGCAGGTCGGAAAAAAATACACAACTCATCCAATACAAGTAGTAAATGGTGAAGGCAAAATTGGGTCAACGGGCCAAAATGTCGCTGAGGCAAAACGAAAAAAAATAAAAAATAAGCCGAGACAGAGAGATGGCTGCGCGAGAAAATGAAAGAAAGTGACCTCGCGGCCAACGTGTAAAATGAAGGACAGGAGGAGAGGAGAGTAATAAAGTGGAGAGCTGAGCAAACGGCGGCAATATTATAAACAGAGAGGGAGAGACAAGTGTTGGGAGCGAGCGGGGCGAGGCGATGCTTCCCCGCATTTCCCAAGCACAGGAATAACAAGGCCAATTTTTCCCAATCCCACTGGAGGGCGCGGTGCTGAGGTAGGTTGGCAGGTTGGGGCCCCGGCTACCGCGGTGCGCCCCCACGACCGGGGGGCGTATAGGAGCCCGTGGTTATCTCGAGTGCAATTTGCATAATTAGGCTGCACGGCCAAGTTCGGGGCCCAAAAGTACGAATACAGCGCGGGCCGCAGCGGACAGAAACTGGAGGCAGGGGATCGAGGGGGAGGGTGGGGGGGGGGCAGGTAACAAGGCTGGAGAAGTCTGAGCCAGAGGCGGCCAGAGGCCCCGCGGCGGTCGCTGGGTGCCCCCGCCAGCTCGGTGTGTCCAAACAGTGTAACTAGTGGGATCCCCACGCCCCGCCCCGCCGCGCCCCGCGATCACGTCGCGAAGGGTGACAAAGCACCCCCGTGGGCAGGCCGGCCCGGGGGAAGGGGCACGTCCAAACGCATCAGTCACAGCGTCTGGCAAGGCGGGCCGGGGGCCGCGCGGGGCGCCACCGGAGCCTGATTCGCACTTCTCCGTGGCCCACTCAGAGGCAATGCGGAAGCGAAGGAGAAGAATAAGGCCAGAGTGGGGGGGGGGGGCACGTCGACGGCGATCGAGCGCCGGCACGACACCCGCTATGCTACATACTCGGTGACACAGAGCGCCCGGCCATGCCGCCGCTTGTACCTGGGCCTACAACTTTATGACTCGTAAACCGCGAGCGACTTTCATCACAAGCGCCCCAGACTGGCTGCCGCGCTGGCCGCCCGTAGCGCGGCGAAGGGGGTCACCGAGGAGGAAAAAAGGAAAACCGGCGAGAAAAAGGCGCTCCTTCGCAAAATTTTTATAACCCATAATTAGACCTGTGAGGGAAGGAGCAAGAGTTCCGTAGGTGCTGCTGGGCTGCGCCGAGGGTAGTATATAGTAGTAGGATGGGACGGGGGAGAGGGGAGCGCAGGCGGGAACGAAGCAAGGGAGCGGGCGATAAAAATTGAGGAAACAATTTGGAGAGAGGGGAGGGGGCGATAGAAACGGAGGGGGTGTCAGAGACATGGCGGCGGCAGCGGCGGGGCGAGGCGGATGCGCCGATGGGAAGATAACGATCCCTCATGAACAGCTCTGGGCGGGGCGGGGCGGGGCGCGGGGGCCGCAGGCGCGGCGGGTTCTAGGCGGTGCGCTCTCTCTGCTAGATCCGTTCTATCAAAGCGACACCATAAAGCAGACGATATAAGGCAGCAGAGACGCGGGGGGTTTGCGAGGGAAAAGGAAAACGAATACACTGTGACACAAAAATGTGGGGGGAAAGGCGCGCGCACACGACGCGACGTACGCGACTCTTTCGGCGGCATTATTAAAATTTGCCCCGTGATGTGTAGCCCCCCTCCCGCGCTCACTCTCACCCAACCCCCCGGGCCCCGCGG
>NW_026267195.1:183756-190053 GCF_000697945.3 Frankliniella occidentalis
GGACCACCCCCGCGAGGCCGCAGCCCCACACAGCGGCGTTGCCCGGGTGGGCGCGGGCAGGGGTGTCCCCCCGAAATTAAAGCGCAAAGTTGATAAAGTTGACAGGCGTTGTGTGCGGCGGCGGGGTGGTTGTTACCCCCCCGGAAGGTAGGGGTGGAGGGAAACCACCCGTAGGGGTTGGTGGTACCCAAAGAAAACTGGCACTTGAGGGTGATTTTGGCCCCCGCAAAGGTGCAAGAAGGAGAACGATGTTTGCGAAGCACGGTAAAACAATGTATAAATTTGAGAAAAAAAAGAAAAACGTTGAAGAACTTTTCACATTTGAAGAAAAACTGACAAATCTGAGGTGTTTCTCCTCAAACATAAGAGCTCCTTAAAGTTTTCTTTTTTTCTTCATACATTTTTTAGACATTGTTTTCGCTGTACCGTGAGAGGGCAGAAGAACACAAAGGGTGCACCGCCATGGCGGGCGACGTGCTAATGGTTCACGCGGGGATCATGCGCGGCACCCGAGGGGGGTGGCACTCTGCTGGGGTGGCAGCGCACCGCGCGCGGATGCGCCTATACTGGCCGCGCGCCAGCCGCACGCTGTTTTGTCGCGCCCTGTTTTGCCGCGCGGCGCGGTGGCGGCGCGGGGAGGGCCGGGGGCCCCAGATGGCGTGTGATCCACGGGGCGGCCGTGTTCAGTGGCGCCGCCGCGACACGGCCCGGGGCCCGCCAGCTTGACAGCGGGGCCTAGATTGTGTTGGCGGGCACAGGGGGAGGCGACCCCTAGATCCAAACAGCCACGCAAGTACCTCCGCGGAGTACCCCGGCTAACTGCCATTTGGTAGGCAAATTGTGCAACGGAAAAGGGCAATAAGCAAGCATGTGACTGAATCTCTACAGAACCTTCAGCTAATTTCAGCTGTAGCACACCCCCACAAAAATTGTTTATTGGCCAATTCTAAATGTTTGGAAAATTGCTTCACACATGGACATTTTCGTAACTACCTTCGGACGATTTTAAACATAACTAACTAAGCTAGATACAAATTTGACTTCCAAATTGTGTTGTCAGTTACAATAAGTAACAAACGACCCTCAAAAACCCATGTTTAAAAACGTCTATAGGTAGTTACAAAACATGTCCTTGGCGTCATTTAGAGTGCAGTGTAGTTAAAAATGATTCTTATTCGAGAGGGAAAATATGATTTTGCGTCAAATTGTCTTTGGGCAAGAAACGATTTTCCTCGGTGCAAAAGTCACGCCAAGTTAGGTTCGATTCGACCCACGGAGACGACTCGGCGCCGGCAGAATGAACCCCAATCAGCTGATCCATCGGTCGCCCTTCGCCTTCCCTCTTGCAGTTGCCGCAGCCGCACCCGGTGGTGCCCGGTGCTTGTCCCGCCGGGGTGCCACCCAGGACCGGGGACCGGGGCGCCCCAGCTGGAGACGGCGGCGGCCCTGGGCGCCCAGAATATCCACATAATGCGCTTTCAATAGAGTCGTCAGGGCACGGCTGCCTGGGGCTTCCCTTGGCGTCATCAGTCTCCAGAGCAACACGAAGCAAGGCCGGATACCACTAGATCGCTGCGCAATGCCAGAGACATCTCGAAAAGAACGAGAAAAGAGAAAAATATCGTAGTGTGTATTTCGGTGTATTTTAGTCAGCTGCCAGCTATAGACAAAAGCTAAGATGCATTCGTGCAAACATTCGTGCTATCTTAAAAGGTACATTTCATTTTGTACAAATTTGTTCGCAATACACAAAAATCGTGCAAATCAACACAGAATTGTATCCCAAAATTTGATTGCCTAAATTCGTACAAACAAAATATACAAAACCACTCTGGAAACCCAAGTGTGTACTTGAACACACAATATTCTGCATACCTACATGTATGCAGAATATTCTGTGTACTTGGCAAGTACACAGAATATTGTGTGTACTTGATCAAGTACACAGAATATTGTGTGTACTTGGTCAAGTACACACTAAGTCTCTTGCATAAATGTATGGAGGTTTTAGTGTGTACTTGTTAAGTACGCAGAATATTCTGCATACATGTAGGTATGCAGAATATTGTGTGTTCAAGTGCACACTTGGGTTTCCAGAGCAGTCGGGGTGTACATTATGTGTGTGAAAACTGGTTGATAATCTACGGGTTTCATCGCCCTAAATATTTTACCATCAGGAAGGCCCCCACTCTGCTGTGTACTCTCCACTCCGGCTCCGGGACGCATTACCCCAATAATGGGGTGACGGACACGCAGCGTCTTTGTTCTGGATTTATCGCGGCCTCTCCGCCCTATATCTTCATCACCCCGCGCTGCTCCTCCTCTACCTGCGCCACTCCGCTGCTCCGCCCATCAGGACGCGACGTCCTCTGCCCTAAAAGCACTAAGGGAGGGGCTTCCTGCGCTGCTCTGTCTCTCTGACTAATGTGCAGAGCCGCAGAGGAGGAGAGACTCGTTGCATCGGCTAACACACGCAGCAGCGTAAATTTGAGAGCAGGAGGGGGGAAAAGGAGGAAAAAGTAAGACTTTCGCTGCAAGTTAAGTAGTCAGTAAACTTCGCTCCTGGTAGAGCGAGATTTTGAATCCCACATCATGACTCCTGGAGGGGCAAAATCAATAAACAGATCACTAATTTACAGTAGTTATTGATCGAGTTATTGTGACATTTCCCGTTACAAAACCTGATTTCAAAGTCGTTTTTGCAAATGTCCATTATAGCGACGAAGACATTCTTCCATCAAATTCGCAAACTTTCATAGTGTTTAAACACATGGAGGTGGAGGGCGAAGTTTGGCGCACTTGTCGCCAGTCTGTCCCGCAAGGAAAGACCACCACTACCAGCAGCAGCAGCAGAAGCCCAGCAAGCACCACCAATGAAAGCTGCTGAGCGCGACTCTCGTCCCAACAAAGGAGAGGAGGGCTTAGGTCAATCGTACCTCTCTGCTCGACTTACAAGCCGCCGCCTAACCCCCTCCCTCTCCGCTCCTTGCCCTTGAGGTACGCGCACGCAACTACAAGATGTTGTTTGCACTTTGGAGTCGGCAGGCAGGCGGGCTAGGCGGGCCAAAAACCATCTCCTCCTCGTGCTGCTGGGCGCGGCGCGGTGCGGCGTGGTGGTCTGGGATGATAAGGAAGGAAAGGCAAATTCGGGGGGTGTTTTCAGGGGAGTGGCGCGGCGCTGCGGAGGAACACCAAAGCGGGACGCAGAAGAGTGATTCCAACTTTGTTGTAGTGCGCGGCAGGGCCCCCTCCCGGCCCAGCCTAGATCAGTCGGTCTCATCTTGAAGCGTTTCCAATTGCAACACGGGATGCCGCAGTACGTACGAAGTGAGTGCGACTTTTCTTCCTGGCGTGGCCGCACACTTTGGCAGAGTGTCCGTCGTGAGACATGCCAGAGAATAAGAGGATATATAGAGGGCGGACTGCGGCTGTGGCGCGAGGAGGGAACCTGTCTCTCTGCCACTCTTCTGTATGGAGCCAAAGCGGTTGACAGGTGTCACTGCACACCCACCGGGCCCCATAACTCAGAACATTCTACAAACATCTTACCGAAATATGGCTCAGCCGGCGCAGCGGCGGCAAAACAAGTAAACACTCCAGGAGCACACGTTGCCATGACAGATAGGAGTCGGGAGGAAGAGAGAGAGAGGGGGGGTGGGGGGTAGGTGCTTCGTAAACCAGGAACGTCGACATGACCATCTTCATAGCCATCTTCATCGAGATGCTGGGAAGAAAACCATTTCTGTTTTAAAGGAAGCCTTTACACAAGATCGCCCAAGCAAAGGCGAGAGAAATGAGGAAAAAATGGCAAGGTCAGGATTCCTCCCGAGCGAAATGAAAAAGTCCCTTAAAATTAAGTGCGACGCTCCCTGAAAAGGCCGTAGAGGGGGATAGGGGGGAGGGGGGGTAGAGGGGAGTCGGCGGGCTGGCACGGGGTCACCCCACCCACAGACAATAAGTACTTCTGGAGCGACTAATGAAGAGAAAACCAAAGGAGCGCACCGCTGCTCCCGCGGCCCCGTCAAACCCCTCGCGCGCACTCTCCATCGCCGTTCTCCTCTCTCCGTCATCCGGAGCGGCCATCAGCGAACGCGCGTTAATCTTCACACACGACGACTCACTAACACCGAAAACCTTCCTTGCGAAAAGACCGACCGACATTTTTCTTGGCTCGTAAAAATACTGGCGCGCAGAACAAGAGCGCGGGAGCGCCGCAAAAGAGAAAGAGAAAAATACAAAAAGTACCATAAGGAAAGGGAAAAGGAGAGAGCGCCGAGCGGATGAAAGTCTTGGCATTGGAAGTCATTGCCAGCGGCGGAGCGGCAAAAGTAATGAGCTCCATGCGCGGCCAGGGGCGCAAATGATGCTTTCCAAAGTGCACTTAATCAGCCAAAGTTCTCCCGCTCGCTCGCTAGCGGCGCGGCGGCGGCAGCCGCACCTTCCAGACCGCACCGGAGCCGTACCGCATGAGAGAGCGCACGCGGGGGTGGGAGCTTGCTCTTTGACCTTTCAGAATCCCCGCTGCAGGTGCTGCTGTTGCGCGTTGGAGATTTGCCCTCGCACGCCATACATGGTGGAATCAGCACGCATTCGGTCGAATGGCTGCTGTTGCTAACAGCTAGGGGGTGGCCACCGTAAAAAGCAAATTTTTAGAAAAAAATATCATCGATCACAATAATTCCAAACCTACGTATAGGGCGGTGATCTGCGCCGTCCTATTTTGCTGGTTATTCAGGATGGTGTGTTATCCACCCCGTCCTCCTCTTCTCTATTTGTTACACTGCACCGGAATCACGTGGCTTGTGGACGCTTACATCCAGGTGTACGGCATTTTGCACATTTGATCAATTTTAAGTGTTTGAAAATGAATTAACAAAGATAGCGATAGAGTCTGTTTTTGTTTTCTGTTGCAGTTTCAACACGGACCCACTATTTCAATGTGATGATTAATATGCGTGTGACCTCGCATGGGCTTCGCGCTCCACGCAGCACCTTCCGCACATTCCCGCCCCGTAAAGCGCGTTCAAATTGTCTTGGCTGCCGCTGCAGCCGCCGCTACCGCTGCTGCCGCGGGAAGCGCAAAGGCGACAGGGCCATTCATTATTGCCCCATTATCAGACGATGATGAATGAATGGGGCCCTCCCATGGCACAGACCATGCATCGGTGTGCGGGGCGCTGCAGGCGCCATTCACGTCTGAGGTGAGTCACCACACACCACTCGAGCAACTCCTGCGCCAGTCAGCGACGTCATGAGACGGGCTGTTGGGCTCGGGCGTCTAGCATGGCAGCCCGCTAACAACGGAGACACGGCGCATCGCACAAGAAGTAGTAATCAAATTGAGAAAGTTGTGCCAATAACTTTCTCAAAACAAGTACCGTGTGTAGAGGCTAATCCTCCTTAGTGTTTCGGGTTTGTATACCCAATAAGGAACTATGGCACCTTACGGACAAATCGGGCAGGCAAACCCGCGACAATGTGTTGTATTGCCTATACAGACGGTACAATGTTCCGAAGTTCAGAAAGAACACAGAAAAATCAAGAGCATGCTTCCCTGAGTGTAGTCTCCCTGATGAGACGACGGACAGCTCACGGACTGCGGCTACGGACTAGTTAAAGGATAACTTTGAGGACATGTCCACTGGTATGTCCATGAGTTGTCCGTGGCCCCAGTCCTTGGATTGAAACGTCCGTGGACTTGTCCGCAGCTGTCCGCAGCCATCTGATATCCTATCCGTGGCTCTGCCTGCAATTGGCCGAGGACCTATTTGTGGCACTGTCTGCAATTCAGTCTACGGGGTTTGTCCGCGTTACAGTCCCGAGCTGTGCGGAATGTTTGAATGAAATTCCAAAGAAATCTGTTGCGTTTAAAACAGTAGCATTGAGTGACCGTGATGACATCGCGATCTTCGGTTCAAAAACTACAAAAACAGCTGCGGACACATGCCATAGACGTTTCAAACGACTGACTGCAGTTATGAATACAGACTGAAACGAGAAGAGGTCATGGACTGGTCCGTGGACAGACTGATGGACACAATAGACACGGTGGACAGTTGGGGACTGCACAATAGGCTGTTTCAAAAAAAATTACCTATGCCAGAGCGAGGTTTTTCTGAAAGTTTATTTCATGCTGATACTCATGGAAAAAATCCGGGGGCTGTGCGATGAAAGGAACCCGGCGCAACCCGCGCTCAAAGTATTTTGGGTGTCTTGGCGGGTATCACGACCGACACGTTCTCGGGCCCGCTGTGCGGCTGCGGCGCCGCCGCCGACCGCGCCCGTTCCTGTGGTGAC
>NW_026267195.1:196108-200293 GCF_000697945.3 Frankliniella occidentalis
GGGCTGGGCGGGGTGGGGTGAGGTGGAGCGGCGCTGACTGTGCCGGCCATCAGGCAAACGGTCCACTCCGTGAGAAATGAACGTCGGAAACATGGGAGAAGGGCACCCCCTCGCAACCTCCTGACGCAAAAAAAACAACAACAAACAAACAAAAACACACGAAAGGAATTCAGGAAAATAGCCTTAATTCGATATAGACCGTTTGTGCTGAACGGCGTATGGCATGGCGGGGCGTAGCGTAACGCGAGGGTAACGTCAGAGCAGCTAGCAGGGCTAATCGGGAGGGGGACAAGGCAAGGGGGAGAGACAATGTACCGTCAAATGGAGAGACGGAGACCGCTCCGCTCACGCTTCACTCACCGCCGCCACCTAACAATGGGAACTGCTGCTCAAGAGCGAGAGAAGAAAGGTTCAAGGGCAGCGACAGCATTTTTGCCAGCAAGTTAGAAAGTTGGAGATAAGCGGACAGAAGGCCAGACCCGGCCGGCCCGGCCCGGCAGGCAGGCAGGCGGACGCGCAGACGCACAAGATCGTGAGCCGCCTTGGCCCGCAACGGCTCAGAGCCCCGA
Source organism: Frankliniella occidentalis (assembly GCF_000697945.3). Classification (NCBI taxonomy): domain Eukaryota; kingdom Metazoa; phylum Arthropoda; class Insecta; order Thysanoptera; family Thripidae; genus Frankliniella; species Frankliniella occidentalis. Next base: position 196,678 of record NW_026267195.1, read on the forward strand.
CCTCTCGATCTGTCCCTGGAGTGCAGTTATGCTAACGAATGCCACGCACAGCCAACTCTGCACGGTCGACACCGCAACACTTTATTCACGGGGCTAGCGAACACGCACCGCGCAAGGCACTGGCGTCCAACGGGACTGCCTGCCTTCCAGGCGCCTGCACGCAGCCGCTCAACGGGACCGCCTACCTGCCAAAACGTCACCTCGAGGCCCCTGAACGGGACTGCATGTCGTCAACCGCATACTATAAAAAACATTCTGGTCTCAATGACGACAATAACATGCCTAATTTTTAGTGCAGGAATGTCATCACGGGTTTGGCGGGTTTGCCTTGACCTCAGTAAAGGGGGTGTGACGAGAAAACCCGTGACGACATTTTAAGAGTGCGTCTCCACGATTTAAACGAGACTTCCTACCTCTAGGCTCTATAGAGCAGCCGCTTACTCGAACAGCGCGCCCAAGCACCATTTAAACGACGACAATGCTCACCTGGAAAAAAAAAATTAAAAAAATTAGCTGCATGTAAAACAAAATGAAGGAAAGGGAACATCGCCGACAGCAACGTTTACTTTTTCAACGTGATGCCGGTAAACAAGGTTCCTCCTCGCCCTCTCCCCGGGCGACAGCCAGCCCCCGTGACCTCCCCTCTACAACACCCCCAGCAGTGAGTCGTATTAATAAATTTTATGCCCGTTCGCCCGTGAGGTCCAGGGGCGCGCAAACAAGCTGGCCCGGCGTAAACATAAGGCAGCAGGAAATATGAAATCGGAACGGAAGTCGGGAGGGTTTTCGCAATATACTGGCCTCCACAGGAAACGAGTTCCCGCGAGCCGGCTGGCGGCTGCACCGCTGCGAACGGCTACGGTATGACCCAACAAGGAAAATATGTAAATAAAAAAAGTGGAACGCCCATTATCTGTCAGAGATGTTCAAAAACTACAAACAATAAAGTAAAGAAAATTATGTGACGAGCATGAACGTTTTTGTCTTATTTCTCACGACAATCCAACAGAGGGCGTAGGCTGCGACGACACAGTTCTCGCAATGGTCTCTGGGCCCCACGCAAACGGAGCCGGATTGCTTGCGACCCCGCTGCTCCGGAGGTCCGATACCAACCCGAGCTCCAACAGCAAGCAGCACTACTCCACCCGCTCCCCTCTCGGTCCAAACTCGACCAACCCTCAGCAGCAGTGGGCTCAGCCCAGAACAGCTTGATTGCCCGGGTTATCCGGGCGATCGCGCGCAACGGACCGCAACTTGCAGACATTGCCTACACTGCTGCCATCCTATCCTCCCCCAGCCACCAGGGCCACCACGGCCACCACCGCGCCTGGCCGCGCCGCGCAAGGGACCGTTTTATGGCATTATTTCTGATAATCGTGTCCTCTATCTATAATGGAGGCTGCATGCTCCCACACACAGAGGCTGAGGCTGGCGCCCACCCGCCGGTACACTGCGGCCACCAAACGGCCCGGAGAGAGTGCAGAAACACGAGCACAGTTTGCGCAAAAATGTACATAATCTTTTCTTTTACGAGAAAAAAACACGAGGTAAGTTGGTCCTGTAAAACCACGTTAGCCCTAAGGGTCTTCGATAACCCCACACCCCCTCCCACCCACTTTCCTCCATTCCCCCCCAGCCACGCTCCTAAACAGAGATTCCGGTTTGCAGACCGTGAGCGAAATTTGAATGTCACCTGTTTTATATTCCAGGGATTGCTACAGGGCCCGTCCGCCCCGCAGCGGCCTGGCTCCGCGCCCCGCTCTGGGCCCTGACCAGCACCCTTATCCACCACAGTCCCCTTGTTTCTTGTCCTCATCGGAAGCGACGCCCCGCCCCGCCACGCCACGCCACCCCGCGTCGCCAACACAACACATTTCAGTTTACGGTGCCAGGGCGCCACTAAGAAAGGTCGAGGAGGGCCATAACAAGGAATGTCTCCCTTTTATATTTTGGACAGGCGAAATTCGCGTAGCTGCAAAACAGAACAAGGGTTGGCGTTGGGGGAAAAAAATACAATTAAAAAAAACAGAAACAGAACCGAAGAACACAACGCGTTCCAAGCAGGCCAAACGTCAAATATTAGCTAGGCCAAGCTATCCGGGCAAAGCGGGCCGGTTATTGTTGTATTTGCATTTAGTATTCGCAAGTGAGCGTGCGATTTGGATGGAAATGAGGAATGGACTGGGGCCGGGGTTGGGCCGGGGCGAGGGGCTGGGTGGGGCTGCTTGGGGCTGGGCGGGGTGGGGTGAGGTGGAGCGGCGCTGACTGTGCCGGCCATCAGGCAAACGGTCCACTCCGTGAGAAATGAACGTCGGAAACATGGGAGAAGGGCACCCCCTCGCAACCTCCTGACGCAAAAAAAACAACAACAAACAAACAAAAACACACGAAAGGAATTCAGGAAAATAGCCTTAATTCGATATAGACCGTTTGTGCTGAACGGCGTATGGCATGGCGGGGCGTAGCGTAACGCGAGGGTAACGTCAGAGCAGCTAGCAGGGCTAATCGGGAGGGGGACAAGGCAAGGGGGAGAGACAATGTACCGTCAAATGGAGAGACGGAGACCGCTCCGCTCACGCTTCACTCACCGCCGCCACCTGACCGCGCGCACCACCCCACCCCGCCCCGCCCCGCCAGGCACCGTGGCCCCTCGGCAATCACGCTGCCACCGCTGCCGACGACGACCCGCAATTTAAATTGCATGATTTTAATCCCAGATTCGTTATTGGCCGGCCACTATCAATCAGCAGCCAGCACAGCGGCGGCACAGCGGCAGCAGGGCGACTGCGAATTGATTATTTGCGTCGCCAGAAACTTTTCTCCTCGACGCCGGCACTGTTTTATTCTCTCTCCCGACCGCAACAATATGGCCCCGGAGCAGAAGACATTGGCTGCCGCCGCCCGCCCCGCGCCGAGCGAGCCGCGCGCCACGAGAGCGAACGGTGGCGCATAAATTTCTCATACAGCCAGCTGGAGCAATAAGCGACACGTATACGTCCTTGACGCCAGCCACCCCACGCCACGCCCCCGATACGCACCGTATAAATTATGGACCCTTCCATTCTCGCTACGCCGCGCGGGCGCGCGCACACATACACCTGATGACGGCGCCTGACGAACTGATCGCTGGATCCGAGGCGAAAGGAAGAAGGGGAAAAAGTGCCTCAACCCAACATTTTGGCAAAAACATCAGTCAATATTCCCCAAAACAAATTTTGAAGGTTTTTTTTATTTGGTTTGTTGGATGTTGAAAATGTTGATGTTTACGATAATCCAAATAATTTCAACTGGCAGAAAAATAATTTTCACTTTTCGAGTAGTTAAAATACTTCGCGGCAACGTTGTCCAATGTTACGAGCTGTGGAGGTATACGCGCCTGTGCAGAACGTTTGCGGAACAAATTCCGTATATAAAGCAAAGCACCTTCTCCGCACATGTGTGCGCCGTGCGGTTGCATGCGAGCAGCGGCGGAGATGGCGCGTTTTCGCGATGACAGCGAGTCTTCCCCCTGTGGACGTCTTCGCCCCGCCTCGCACCTGCACACGCGTGAACGCACACACGCGCTCACACCGGCCGTGCACCTGCGCACGCCAACACGACGCCGCCCCACCCGCCC